>NC_141876.1:540949851-541252881 GCF_056163025.1 Triticum urartu
CTAGCCTAGGAAGAGCGCGGATAAATATACATCCGTGCCTACTTTCGCTGGTAAACGGAAGAAGCAAAAATCCGACACAGTACTACCGTAGAGGAGCGGTACTACCGCCAGGCAGCTGAGCTAGGCCACACACGGTACTACCGCGCAAGGGATGCGGTACTACCGCAGTGGCGCGGATGTAAAAAATTACATCCGCCCCTACTACCGCGAAGGAGCGGTACTTGGCCTGGGGGCCACGGTACTGCGGCTCCAGAGGAGCGGTACTACCATGGGCACCTGCGGTACTACCGCGGGTGCCTGCGGTACTACCGCTCAACAAGGAGCAGTACTACCGCAAGCCCACCAACAGCAGCCAGGACAAGGAAAAAGAGGATCAACGAAGGATGCTGCAAAGTGCAGGGGAAAGGAGGGGACAAGGAAGAAAACGTGTACGTGATGATTCCACCCAAACCTTTCCGACGCGGACCCCCTCTTGATAGTACGGCTTTCCTATGACTCAAATCCACCAAAAAGAAAGATAGAAAAGACGCCGTCTTCAACAGTCTTCGAGGGACACCAAAATGTCTTGTGCCTAGCGATGAAACGTCTCGGAAACTCAAGGCACACGATTAGTCCGCAAAAGCATTGTCATCAATCACCAAAACACCTTAGGGATAAGTATGCCCTTACATATGCAATCCCACATTTGATTATCAAGATCGAGCAAAAAAAATCTCTATAATGTGGGCTATTTGGACATCTCAAAATAACATCACTCATAACAAGGCTAGTATGGGCCCATTGCAGTCCATGAAAATGATGAATGAGATGCTTATGGTTCTAGACCTACCAAGTGCACATGCCAAGGTCCTCCATTAATTGCCATGGATGTAGGCCGCCTAATGCAGGCTATGCTAAGATCAATATCGATGCAAATATTGATTCTAAAGCCCGCATGGGTGGTATGGGAGGAGTGGCGAGTGATACCTCTTGAGCTTGCGTTGTTTTTCCCTTGAAGAGAAAAGGTTGATGCAGCAAAGTAGAGTAAGTATTTCCCTCAGTTTTGAGAACCAAGGTATCAATCCAGTAGGAGACAACGAACAAGTCACCGAATACCCGCACAAACAATCAACAACTTGCACCCAACGTGATAAAGGGGTTGTCAATCCCTTCACGGTTACTTGCAAAAGTGAGATCTAATAGAGATAGATAAACGGTAAAGTAAATATTTTTGGTTTATAGATCGGAAAGTAAAAGATTGCAAAGGAAGTAAAACGGAAACTAAAATTGTAGATAGGAAACTTATATGATGGAAAATAGAAGATTATATGATGGAAAATAGACCCCGGGGCCATAGGTTTCACTAGAGGCTTCTCTTAAGATAGAAAATATTATGGTGGGTGAACAAATTACTGTCGAGCAATTAATAGAAAAGCGCAAAGTTATGACGATATCTGAGGCAATGATCATGAATATAGGCATCACACCCATGTCAAATAGACCGACTCCTGCCTACATCTACTACTATTACTCCACACATCGACTGACTCCTGCCTGCATCTAGAGTATTAAGTTCATGAAGAACATAGTAACGCATTAAGTAAGATGACATGATGTAGAGGAATAAACTCAAGCAATATGATGTAAACCCCATCTTTTTATCCTCGATGGCAAGAAAACAATGCGTGCCTTGCTGCCCCTACTGTCACTGGGAAACGACACCGCAAGATTGAACCCAAAGCTAAGCACTTCTCCCATTGCAAGAAAAACCAATCTAGTTGGCCAAACCAAATCGATCATTCGAAGAGACTTGCAAAGATATCAAATCATGCATATAAGAATTCAGAGAAGATTCAAATAATATTCATAGATAAGCTGATCATAAATCCACAATTCATCATATCTCGGCAAACACACCGGAAAAAGTATTACATCGAATAGTCAACAAGAACATCGAGCAGAACATGGTATTGAGAATCAAATAGAGAGAAGAAGCCATCTAGCTACTAACTATGGACCCGTAGGTCTGTGGTAAACTACTCACGCTTCATCGAAAGGGCAATTGTGTTGATGTAGAAGCCCTCCGTGATCGAATCCCCCTCCGGCAGGACGCCGGAAAAGGCCCCTAGATGGGATCTCATGGGAACATAAGGTTGCGGCGATGGAAAAGTGTTTTCGTGGCTCCCCTCGTTGTTTTTGGGATATATGAGAATATATAGGCAGAATAAGTAGGTCGGTGGAGTCCCGAGGGGCCCACAAGGGTGGGGGGGCGCGCCCTCCGTCCTTGTGGTCGCCTCGTGACTTCTCTGACTTGCACTCCAAGTCCTCTGGATGTCTTCTGGTCCAAGAAAAATCATCGCGGAAGTTTTTATTCCGTTTGGTATTCCTTTTCTGTGAAACTCTAAAACAAGGGAAAAAACCAAAAATGGCACTGGGCACTAGGTTAATAGGTTAGTCCCAAAAATAATATAAAATAACATATTAATGCATATAAAACATCCAAAACAGATAATATAATAGCATGGAACAATCAAAAATTATAGATACGTTGGAGACGTATCAAGCATCCCCAAGCTTAATTTCTGCTCGTCCTCGAGTAGGTAAATGATAAAAATAGAATTTTTGATGTGGAATGCTACCTAACATATTTATCCATGTAATTTCTTTATTGTGGCATGAATGTTGAGATCCGTATGATTAAAAAACAAAAGTTTAATATTGACATAAAAACAATAATACTTCAAGCATACTAACAAGGCAATTATGTCTTCTCAAAATAACATAGCCAAAGAAAGCTTATCCCTACAAAATCATATAGTCTGGCTATACTCCATCTTCATCACACAAAATATTTAAATCATGCACAACCCCGATGAGAAGCCAAGCAATTGTTTCATACTTTTGATGCTTTCAAACTTTTTCGACTTTCACGCAATACATGAGCGTGAGCCATGGACATAGCACTATAGGTGGAATAGACGGTGGTTGTGGAGAAGACAAAAGGAAGGAGATAGTCTCACATCAACTAGGCGTATCAACGGGCTATGGAGATGCCCATCAATAGATATCAATGTGAGTGAGTAGGGATTGCCATGCAACGGATGCACTAGTGCTGTAAGTTTATGAAAGCTCAAAAATAAACTAAGTGGGTGTGCATCCAACTTGCTTGCTCATGAAGTCCTAGGGCAATTTGAGGAAGCCCATCATTGGAATATACAAGCCAAGTTCTATAATGAAAAATTCCCACTAGTATATGAAAGTGACAACATAGGATACTCTCTATCATGAAGATCATGGTGCTACTCTAAAGCATAAGTGTGGTAAAAGGATAGTAGCATTGCCCCTTCTCTCTTTACTCTCTCTTTTTTTGGGCCTTCTCTCATTTTTTTGGACGCTTTTTTCATCCGGGGTCTCATCCCGACTTGTGGGGGAATCATAGCCTCCATCATGCTTTCCTCACATGGGATAATGCTCTAATAATGAAGATCATCACATTTTTATTTACTTACAACTCAAGAATTAAAACTCGATACTTAGAACAAAATATGACTCTCTATGAATGCCTCCGACGATGTACCAGGATGTGCAGTGAATCAAGAGTGACATGTATGAAAGAATTATGAACAATGGCTTTGTCACAAATACGATGTCAACTACATGATCATGCAAAGCAATATGACAACGATGGAGCATGTCATAATAAACGGAACGGTGGAAAATTGCATGGCAATATATCTCGGAATGGCTATGGAAATGCCATAATAGGTAGGTATGGTGGTTGTTTTGAGGAAGGTATATGGTGGGTTTTTGGTACCGGCAAAATTTGCGCGGCACTAGAGAGGCCAGCAATGGTGGAAGGGTGAGAGTGCATATAATCCATGGACTCAACATTAGTCATAAAGAACTCATATACTTATTGCAAAAATCTATTAGTTATAAAAATGAAGGACTACACACATGCTCCTAGGGGGATAGATTGGTAGGAAAAGACCATCGCTCGTCCCCGACCGCCACTCATAAGGAAGAAAATCAATAAATAAATCATGCTCCGACTTCATCACATAACAGTTCACCATACGTGCATGCTACGGGAATCACAAACTTTAACACAAGTATTTCTCAAATTCACAATTACTCACTAGCATGACTCTAATATCAGCATCTTTATATCTCAAAACAATCATAAGAAATCAAACTTCTCATAGTATTCAATGCACTTTATATGAAAGTTTTTATTATATCCCTCTTGGATGCCCATCATATTAGGACTAAATTTATAACCAAAGAAAATTACAATGATGTGTAGAGACTCTCAAAATAATATAAGTGAATCATGAGAGTTCATCAATTTCTATAGAATAAAGCCACCGTCGTGATCTAAAAATATATAAGTGAATCACTAGAGCAATATTGCCTAGCTCAAAAGATATAAGTGAAGCACATAGAGTATTCTAATAAATCACGATTCATGCGTGTCTCTCTCAAAAGATGTGTACAACAAGGATGATTGTGGCAAAATAAAAAGCAAATACTCAAATCATACAAGACGCTCCAAGCAAAACACATATCATGTGGTGAATAAAAATATAGCCTCAAGTAAAGTTACCGATACACGAAGACGAAAGAGGGGATGCCCAGCTTAGGCTCTTGGCTGTCCTTGAATATTGCCTTGGGGTGCCTTGGGAATCCCCAAGTTTAGGCTCTTGCCACTCCTTATTCCATAGTCCATCAAATCCTTACCCAAAACATGAAAACTTCACAACACAAAACTCAACAGAAAATCTCATAAGCTCCGTTAGTATAAGAAAATAAATCACCACTTTCGGTAATGTTGTAAACTCATTATTTATTTAAATTGGTGTAATATCTATTGTATTCTAACTTTTTAATGGTTCATACCCTCCGATGCTAGCCATAGAATCATCAAAATAAGCAAACGACACATAGAAAACAGAATCTATCAAAAACAGAACAATTTGTAGCAATCTGGAGATTTAGAATAAGTATGTAACTCCAAAAATTCTTAGAAATCAGGAAAACCTATGAAATTTGTTTATTAATCTTCTGCAAAATGAATTCGTATTTTATCATGTTTCTGCTAAAAATGAGAATTGTTTTCCTGAGCGCAAAAGTTTCTGTTTTTCAGTAAGATCAAATCAACTATCACCGTAAGCTATCCCAAAGGTCTTACTTAGAACAAACACTAATTAAAACACAAAAACACATCTAACCAGAGGCTAGATGAATTATTAATTTCAAAACAGAACCTAAAAATCAAAAACAAAAATAAAATTGGGTTGCCTCCCAACAAGCGCTATTGTTTAATGCCCTTAGCTAGGCTTTGAGATTTCAATGATGCTCACATGAAAGACAAGAATTGAAGCACGAATAAAGCATCATAAAACATGTGAAAAACACATCTAAGTCTAACATACTTCCTATGCATAGGCATCTTATAGGCAAAAAAATTATCAAGGCGAGGAAATCCTAGCATATGCAAAGAAGAAGAAAGAAACAATAGCAAACTTAGCACAACGAGAGGTAATTTAGTAACATGAGAATTTCTACAACCATATTTTCCTCTCTCATAATAATTACATGTAGTATAATAATAAAATTCAACAATATAGCTATCATATAAACTATTTTCAACATGATCCACACGCATGCGAAGTTGGCGCTCTTCCAAAATAGTGGGATTATCATTAACTAAATTCATGAACTCTCCAAACCCACTTTTATCAAAAAATTCATAAGATTGAACATACTCCAAATATGTGGGATCTAAAGTTGACACTCTTCCAAACCCACTTTCAATATTATTGCAAACACTATTATCAATCTCATATTCATCATGGGGCTTAAATAAATTTTCAAGATCATAAGAAGAATCACCCCAATCATGATCATTGCAACAAGTAATGGACATAGAAAAACTAGCATCCCCAAGCTTGGGGTTTTGCATATCATTAACATAATTGACATTAATAGAATTTATAATAACGTCATTGCAATCATGCTTTTGATTCAAGGAACTATCAAGTATGGGTGCAATAGCAATAATCTCATGTTTAACATAAGGAACTATAGAAAATTCATCTCCAAAAATATTGGCATCATGGCCATAAGAATAGCAAGCATCATGTTCATCAAGGGATATTTCAATCAAATCATCGAAATAATAACTATCTATAGATTCATGCATATCATTATTTTCTTCCAAAGCAACGGTCATTCTCTCAATAAATTCCTTAACATAGGTATTATGAGCATAGTTTTCATAGCAATATTTAAGTATGTCGGAATTTTCATATTTGTACAGAGTGATATCTTACTTTTCAATCAAATAAGCAACTTCATGAGCACCCTTAACAACAACAAATTCTTCAATTTGTTCGATATCATAGTAACTATAAACACCCTTTTCATAAGATAAGATTTCATTATCGTTAAACTCACATAGGTAGGGAAGGTGCTTTTTAGGGTTCTTAGAGAAACAACTAAAATCATAAATTTCACAAAGATTCCAAGCATAACACACCAAACTGTTTATTTGATTCCATAAGAGTCTCCCTTTTTTAGACAAACGGTGACGCACAAAATGAGCATGCTCACCTAAAGATTTTCCCTCAACTAAACTAGTTGGGGTTTCAGCACGAGCACAAATAGATCGTAGATGATCCAAGTAGAAAACTTTAAGTGGATACATATCAATAGATTTTTAGCAAGCAAAGATGCAAGCAAATAGAAGGCACATGGAAACACAAACAAAAAGACATATGGAAAGAAGGCAAATAAAAAGGAAAACCTTTTCAAAAATCGATTTAGAAGTGGGGGAGAGGAAAATGATATGTGAATGGAAAATAATGTAATGAAAGAGATGAGAGTTTATGATGGGTACTTGGTATGTCTTGACTTGGCGTAGATCTCCCCGGCAACGGCGCTAGAAATTGGCAAGTTGACGGGATACAAATCTTGACTTGACTTGGCGTAAATCTCCCCGGCAATGGCGTCAGAAATTCTTCCTGCTACCTCTTGTGCTTGCGCTGTTTTTTTCCCTTGAAGAGGAAAGGGTGATGCAGCAAACTAGAGTAAGTATTTCCCTCAGTTTTGAGAACCAAGGTATCAATCCAATAGGAGACAACAAACAAGTCACCGAATACCTGCACAAACAATCAACAACTTGCACCCAACGTGATAAAGGGGTTGTCAATTGATACGTCTCCAATGTATCTATATTTTTTATGTATTCATACCATGTTTATAATATTTGTACATGATTTTGGTACGATTTGGTTAGAACTAACCCGGACTGACGCTATTTTCAGCAGAACTACCATGGTGTTGTTTTTGTGCAGAAATAAAAGTTTTCGGAATGCGCTGAAAATCAACGGAGATTTTTTCTATAAAATATAAAAAATACTGGAGCGAAGAGTTACCGGAGGGGAGGCCCATGGGCCCCACGAGGGTGGAGGGCGCGCCCCTATGCCTCGTGAACTTCCCGTGGGGCCCCCTGACTTGTTCTCGACGCCAACCTCTCCTATAAATCCCCAAACCTCTAGAAAAGAACCTAGATCGGGAGTTCCGCCACCGCATGCCTCTGTAGCCACCAAAAACCAATCGAGACCCTGTCCGGCACCCTGCCGGAGGGGGGAATCATCACTGGTGGCCATCTTCATCATCCCGACGCTCTCCATGATGAGGAGGGAGTAGTTCACCCTCGAGGCTGAGGGTATGTACCAGTAGCTATGTGTTTGATCTCTCTCTCTCTCTCTCGTGTTCTTGATTTGGCACAATCTTGATGTACCGCGAGCTTTGCTACTATAGTTGGATCTTATGATGTTTCTCCCCCTCTACCTTCTTGTAATGGATTGAGTTTTCCCTTTGAAGGTATCTTATCGGATTGAGTCTAAGGATTTGATAACACTTGATGTATGTCTTGCCTGGGATGCCCGTGGTGACAATGGGATATTCTATTGATTCACTTGATGTATGTTTTGTTGATCAACTTGTGGGTTCCATGACCTTGGGAATCTATGCATAAGGGTTGGCACACGTTTTCATCTTGACTCTCCGGTAGAAACTTTGGGGCACTCTTTGAAGTTCTTTGTGTTGGTTGAATAGATGAATCTGAGATTGTGTGATGCATATCGTATAATCATACCCGTGGATACTTGAGGTGACATTAGGGTTTTGGTTGATTTGTGTCTTAAGGTGTTATTTTACTACGAACTCTAGGGCTGTTTGTGACACTTATAGGAATAGCCCAATGGATTGATCGGAAAGAATAACTTTGAGGTGGTTTCGTACCCTACAATAATCTCTTCGTTTGTTCTCCGCTATTAGTGACTCTGGAGTGACTCTTTGTTGCATGTTGAGGGATTGTTATATGATCCAATTATGTTATTATTGTTGGGAGAACTTGCACTAGTGAAAGTATGAACCCTAGGCCTTGTTTCGAAGCATTGCAATACCGTTTTCGCTCACTTTTACCACTTGCTACCTTGCTCTTTTTATATTTTCAGATTATAAAAACCTATATCTACCACCCATCAACATCTCTTCGCCGAACTAGTGCACCTATACAATTTACCATTGTATTGGGTGTGTTGGGGACACAACAGACTCTTTGTTATTTGGTTGCAGGGTTGTTTGAGAGAGATCATCTTAATCCTACGCCTCCCACGGATTGATAAACCTTAGGTCATCCACTTGAGGGAAATTTGCTACTGTCCTACAAACCCCTGCACTTGGAGGCCCAACAACGTCTACAAGAAGAAGGTTGTGTAGTAGACATCATCAATCCCTTCACGGTTAATTGCAAAAGTGAGATCTCATAGAGATAGACAAACGATAAAGTAAATATTTTTGTTTTTTTGGTTTATAGATCGGAAAGTAAAAGATTGCAAAGGAAGTAAATCGGAAACTAAAATTGTAGATCGGGAACTTACATGATGGAAAATAAAAGATTATATGATGAAAAATAGACCCCAGGGGCATAGGTTTCACTAGAGGCTTCTCTCAAGATAGAAAATATTGCGATGGGTGAACAAACTATTGCTGAGCAATTGATAGAAAAGCGCAAAGTTATGACGATATCTAAGGAAATGATCATGAATATAGGCATCATGTCCGTGTCAAATAGACCGACTCCTGCCTACATCTACTACTATTACTCTACACATCAACCGACTCATGCCTGCATCTAGAGTATTAAGTTCATGAAGAACAAAGTAACGCGTTATGTAGAGGAATAAACTCAAGCAATATGATGTAAACCCCATCTTTTTATCCTCGATGGCAACAATACAATACATGCATTGCTGCCCCTACTGTCATTGGGAAAGGACACCGCAAGATTGAACCCAAAGCTAAGCACTTCTCCCATTGCAAGAAAAACCAATCTAGTTGGCCAAACCAAATCGATAGTTCGAAGATACTTGCAAAGATATCAAATCATGCATATAAGAATTCAGAGAAGATTCAAATAATATTCATAGATAAGCTGATCATAAATCCACAATTCATCGGATCTCGGCAAACACACCGCAAAAAGTATTACATCGAATAGATTTCGAAGAACATCGAGGAGAACATGGTATTGAGAATCAAAGAGAGAAGAAGCCATCTAGCTACTAGCTATGGACCCGTAGGTTTGTGGTAAACTACTCACGCTTCATCGGAAGGGCAATGGTGTTGATGTAGAAGCCCTCCGTGATCGAATCCCCCCCCCCCGACAGGACGCCGGAAAAGGTTCCTAGATGGGATCTCACGGGTACAGAAGGTTGCGGCGATGGAAAAGTGTTTTCGTGGCTCCCCTCGTTGTATTGGGGGTATATAAGAATATATAGGCGGAAGAAGTAGGTCGGTGGAGTCACGAGGGACCCACAAGGGTGGGGGTGCGCCCTCCGTCCTTGTGGCCACCTCATGGCTTCTCTGACTTGCACTCCAAGTCCTCTAGACGTCTTCTGGTCCAAGAAATTCATCGCGAAAGTTTTATTCCGTTTGGACTCCATTTGGCATTCCTTTTCTGTGAAACTCTAAAACAAGGAAAAACAGAAACTGGCACTGGGCTCTAGGTTAATAGGTTAGTCTCAAAAATAATATAAAATAGCATATTAATGCATATAAAACATCTAAAACAGATAATATAATAGCATGGAACAATCCAAAATTTTAGATACGTTGGAGACGTATCAGCGAGATCCTCTTCAGATATCATCGGGGCTTGGAGCAAACTATGTCTAGGAATCACCGATCCTCTGGTGGTGGAGGCGACGACGCTCAGGGAAGGTGTGATTTTTGCTCAACTTTGGTGTTTCGCGCGAGTGATGATGGAAACTGACAGTTTGGAGGTTGTGAAACTCCGGAACTCGTGTCGTACAACTCCAGTTCTACTAGATATTGAAGGGCTAGCTTCTTGTTTTTCCTCTTTTGTAATTCAACATGTAATGAGACATTCTAATATTCCAGCCCGTCCATGTGCAAAGTTTGCTTACACTGAGGAGGTATTTGAATGTTGGATGAACCTCGCCTCCTGGTCTCCTGGTAACCAGCCAAAATTTGCTTACACTGAGGAGGTATCTGAATGTTGGATGAATTCACCTCCTGGTCTCGTGGTAACCAACCTTATGGTTGGTAGTGGGGGAGTCGTGCATTCTAAATAAAGCCCTTTAAGCCCCCGCAAAAAAATCATCATATTAAATGGTGTCACTAAGTGTGATGGATGACAATAAATGAGGATACATATGACACCAACCTATGAGAGCAAGTATAATAGGGTGGTGACATAGTCGGGCTATAAGAGATGCCACATCATTTTTTTGCCTATTTGGAGAAGGAAGAAGAGAAGCGGGTTGTACAATTACAGCTGACTATAACATGTGCTCTGATATAATTTGTGGGGGAAAAAGGTGGGCTAATAACATAACATACTACTATGACTAACTATTTTACAAATGGGATATTAGGTTGAATATCCATTTCAGCCACCAAGCTCATCTGATCTCGGTGAACTGTAACATCGAAACAAATACTATAAAAATCCAGGGTTTTTTTGCATGAAAGATATTTTAGTGCGTGAGATCCGTGCCAAATTTCAATTCATTTGGACATTTGACGTGGTCTCAGCAAAAATAACAAAATCTGTTCCGAACAGTGCAAAATAGTACACTTTTTCACAGACCCTAATTTTTTTGCTGAGAGTTGCTCAGGTTTTCAAATGAGCCAAAATTTGACATGACCCTCATTCACGAGACCATCTTCCATGCAAAACAAAAATCAGATTTTTTTTATTTTTTCTACTATTTCTTTTGATTTTATTGTTCATGCACAGGAGCAGATGAGCTCGGGAGCCATTTAGGCACTCTCCTATTAGATTGGCTATACATGACGTGTCAACTTCATATAGCCGCGTGTTGGTTATATATTAACCATCCTCCGATACTATGCACTATGAAGGAAATATTATACATTAGTATCATATGCATTATTTTAGTATATTATACTCCCCACCAGTGGCGGACGACCCATGGGGTGCCAACCTTACACTCACAATAAAAATATCATGTATAATCATAGAAAAATGTTAGTGTAGCATTTTAATCCTGTAATACACCTAGAACTAGACAAAATAGAACTAAAGATTTGCATTTTTTAGGCAGGACACCCGCGGCACCCCCACTGGATCCTCCAATGCTCCCCACTACAAACAGCCTAAACAGATGATTGAAATCCATAGAAAGGTTTGAGGACTTGAGCGTTTGGTTCGCAGGAATAGGAAAAACTGAGGAATCCTAATAAAAATAGTCAAACCACAAGGAAAAGTGTAATTAGCCAAAAGTGACCTTCTTCTCCTGCGTGCATATGCACTTGGGATGAATACTAAAGAATTTCAAGTACCTTGGAGAGAAAAAAAACAAAATCAATACTAAAAAATGTTTCCATAAATGTCATTGAAGCATGGATTTTTTTTGGCCAGAGCATGGAGAATATTTTTTCATCGTGAAACTTTGTACGCATATGAATCATTCAACAATATTTGTTGTAAGAAAAGCTCACAGTTATTTGAAATTGTTTACTATTTTTTTCTCATTTTACTATTCTTCCGGGTACATATGCACATTACCCGGGAGCAGAAACTCCACGTCCAATGATAGTTAGCATGTTATTATGTCGCTAAGGATCTCAATCTCTTTCTTCGTGTGTTGGAAATTTTAAAGAAAAATATCAAAATGGGTAGTCCTGCGTTTATCCTCTGAAACTAAGGAAAATGGAAATTTCTTGCTTTTTTACCTTTGCTACATTCCAAAGGAAGCCTACGCATGCCTGTGGATATTCATGCCTCTTTTGGTTCATGGGATAGGAATGTAATAGGAATAAGAAATTTATAAGAAGTGAGATGAATGAAATGCCATTTGATACATAGGATAGAAAAATTTTCATTGAATCTAAACTAATGTTTTTTTTCTTCAAAATATGAAAGATTGATTTGTATCTTATATTGGTTTCTGTATGATATTCTCTCATATAGGAATAGCAATACAATCCTACAAATCAAAAGGGCTTCAAAGGAATTTGTTCTTTACAAATTCTATCCTATAACAACAAACATTCCTACGAAATAACTACGGATCAAAGAAGACCTCAAACGATGGATCTCCGTGGTCGAGGAAGCCCGAGCTTGAAACTTGCCAAGTTGATGTACTGCGACGAAATTTCTTCACGGGGTCCGAGGGCGCCAGAATTTTTCTCCCTGGAGCGTGGCAGGCGAGCAGGTAGCGGCAGCGTACGGACCTGCCGGGTCCGCTCACCGCTCCGTCATTGCGTCGAATCGACATGCATCATGCAACGCAAAGCACACGCAGTCAAAAGGTGAAAACGCTCACATCTCCTCGAGTCGTCAGCTCGCCACCCGTCAGTGGACGACGATGGCTGAAATGCCTAGGCGGCGAGGTGTAGTAGCTAGCCCTCGTCGCGGAGCTGTCTGTCTAGGGCTCTTGGCATGCACCACGCTCTACTACTTGCACTGCTCCCGCGCTGTGTTGGCCACATCAACCGGCGGGCCACACACCCGCCGTGCCCGTGCGCGCTCTCCGGTCGCCCGGCAAGGCCACGACGTGCGCGCGACCGGACCGAAAGCGCGCGGTGGCGCATTCCGGATCGGGAAATAATTCGCCTTTTTTCTATTCTGCAAAGGTGGCGTCGGCCCCGTCCGTAGCTCGACGGTGTTGTCATGTTGATCGTCCCGCTCTGCGACGTACAGCGTCGGGGTGAGGCGACGCAACAGTAGCTAGCGCGACATGGCCACGGGGGTGGGTGCCCTGGCCATGGCCATTGCCAAAGCAAGCAAGCTGGTAGTAACAGTGTTGCTCCAACCTCCTGAGTCTGATGACCTGATCATCACACGAGACGCTGGGGCCGGCCCGGCTGGCTGGCGGTGGCAAGGCCGGCAGCGGCTCTGGATCGGTCACGGGGTTAATTTACGCCGGCTCCCCGGCCGGCGCTGCAGTGCTCTGTGTTGGCATGGCCGGCGAAACGGATATCGCAATTGAATACGTATCGGTCCGCGTGTTACACAGTCTGAGATCCAGGAATTGCGTAGGCGCGACACCCATCAATCCTGGAAGTTTTCGCGAGCGGCATGCGCCCGCAGGGCCACAACATGTGCGCGCATTCATTGCTCGGTCGTCCGGCCGGGCCGGGCACCCACAAACAAGCACGGAGGAAAAGGATCGTCCTGAAATTCCAATGGCGTCAAGATGGACATACGCGCGCTATGATGCAATGGCGAGCGTACTCTTCACTCCGGTAGGGAATCTGCGGGCTCCCCGTAAACGACATGGCTATAGCTTCGCGGTCTTCACGAGACCATAGCGGCCAGAGCGAGAGCGCGCACGCTGCCGTCGGCATGCAATCGGTCGCCACGCCATGGCTCGTACACCCATCATGTCGTGCGTGCGTACTCGCCGGTCGTATCACGCTCGTCGCATCATCGGTACCCGATCAACCGAGATCGACCATGCATACGTGATGATGGATGCATGCTGCCGAGATAGATCCTACCGCCGCGCAAACGACACCGGGGTAAGCACCATGCTGGAGATCGATGGATGGCGTCTTTGGTACGATCGACCCTGGCGTGGTTCCTGGATGGATCCAAGAAGTACGTACCGCTGCCCGGCCTGGCCGGCGCCGCTAGGTCACGTGTGGGAAGAGGCTGCGCGCAACCGCCCAAAGCCGCTGCGTGTCCGCATCTCGAGCTTGGCATAGGACAGGAGCTCCCGTGCCATGGCAAAAAGGAGCAGACCGATCGCATGCAGCCATCCATCGATGCGTACACGTACCACGCTCCAGCTACCAGTGTGTACAAAGACTTACGCGTAGTCGCATCCACTGCTAGGCGAACCGGATTCACCGTGCACCCATAGAGCATCTACAAACGGACTCAGCAAATCCGGCTCCTCAAACGACCACGGACACACCCAAACGCGTCCGCGGGCATTCATCGGACACTTCCTATATCAACGTCTCCGCACCCATATCGCGTCATTTATTTTCATACTAAACCATGCAACGTTGATAAAAACTACGTAGATCATGAGCAGACATACAAATGCACAATCGATACATCAAAAGATCACATCCAGATCATCGAAACATAGTCAAAGTTCACATAATACATATACTACGGCGAACAAGTTCAAACTACAACTAAAAACTTGAAATAAACACGGATTTTCACCACTTCCTCGCGGGCCTTTTACCCTTCCGGTCGCCGGCGCAGCTATAGGAGTCCGCGACAAAAGGTGGGTCCACGTCGGACCCGTCGGAGGAAGAGGAATCGGAGATGACGATGAAGCCTTGCAAGCGCCGGACGACGCGGTCTTGCTGGCGCTCGAGCTTGGCCACCCTCGCCGCCTCCCTCGCTGCCTCCGCCGCCTCCCGCTTGGATTGCTCGATGGCGAGCCAGAGCTGCTTGGCGTTGAGCCTCTGGAGCCGTCGAGCCTTCGTCTCTGCCTCAGTCAGTGACCGACGGCACGCCCACTCGAAGAGACAGTCCTCCTCGCTGGCCGGCAGACTGCGCAGACCCGCCAGCCATTTCCCTAGCCCTCTGCCTCTCGCGGCGGGCAGCTCGTGCCTCCGATTCCAGAGTCCGCATCCACGGCGTCGGTTGAGCGGGCACTAGAACCCACTTCAGCCGGAGGTGGAGGAGGCCATCTGGCGGGAGGAGCAGATCTGGCAGGCCTCGCAGATCCGCGCGCGGGGCAGGAAGGGCCGGCGCCGGCATCGGCGCTAGCCCGACAGGCGACAGGGGGCGTCGCGCCGAACCCGAAGTTGCTGCCTGCATCGACCCGCGAGCGCTCGAGCGGGACACGGAGCGCCAGCTCTTCCTCGTCTCCGGAGTTGTCGTCGGAGTGGCTACCAGTGCTGGACATGCTCGCCGACGCTAGGAATTTGGCAGATTGGGAAAATGAGAGCATCGGGAAAAGGAGGGGAACGGAGCGGAGTGAGCTAGCGTTTCTGCCAGACAGGAGGTTTTGTGGGATCGGGCTGGGCCAGCGGTGGACCGAGCTGATGTGGAGGGCGCGCCCGAACCGTCTCATATCTGTCGTACATTTGAGACGGATATGAGGAATGGTGGTCAGGCCGAACGTTTAAGACTTGTTTAAGAGCTTCGGTTGGGTTGGTATTTTATGACCTGTCAGTGACCAAACGGCTTGCCCGGACGTATAAAATGGATATAGTTTTATGACCTGTCAGTGACCTGTCAGTGAGTTAAGGTTTCTGTCGAACGAGGGTTTTGTAGGATCGGGGCCGGCCAGTGGTGGGCTGGGCTGATGTGGCAGGCACATCCGGACATGCCCGGACTGCCTCATATATATCCTATATTTAGGACGGATATAAGGGATGCCGGTCAGCCCACACGTTTGAGGCTCGTTTAAGAGCTTTGGTTAAATCGATATTTTATGACGTGTCAGTGACCAAACGGCTTGTCTGGACGTATAAGAAAGATATAGGGCACGCGGCTGTAGATGCTCGAAGCACCTAGCAAAGGCCGGCCGGCCGTGTGAACGTTGGACAAGAGTCTACAGGCGAGAGGGACGTACGGCGCTTGGATGGCTCGAGAAGAGCGCATGCAGCTTCAACAACATGGTCGTCGTTCTGTGCTGCGCTGCGGCTGCCATGCGCCTCACTGGTCACCCGCATCTTAATACGACTACCGACCAGTGCCTTTTGTCTTACGCTGGCATGCACAGCAGCGCAAGGACGCAGAGTATCTTTACGCTGATATTACCGCAGCGCACTGTGTTGTTCCCCAGAGCATCATTAATTTCCCCCGAACTTGTCCAGGCACCGTTACCTTGAATTGTAAACCAAATGTAGCTACGTTGACACGGCTTCGTGGAGTCATCAGGTGCACCTAGCTGTTCTTGGCACTTGGCCTCATTCTAGTGTTGCAACAGGCAAAAGACACGTAGATCATTTTATTTTATTATTATTATTACCAGATGTAAGAGCACCACCAAGACAGTTACTGAAAATATAGAGTACATTAGAATATGCCATTATGTGTATGTGTATCGATGCGATTCTACATTTCTACTGCTCCGAACGTACAGGGCCTGGCAAGCTGCTGTCGGATGAGGGCATGCATGCAAAAACAGGCTGATGGGTGTAGGCTGACAGTTGGGTGCATTGCATTGAACTCTCCTGCCACATTAGGTCCATGATTCACGCCACATCGCCACTTTGGTCCAATCATGTTAGGTTTTCACACGGATTATCCGTGCGGAACTGCATATTCAAACACTGCAATGGTACCTGTTCTAGTATAAGGGTGGAAAGGTGCCTAGATGCTGAACTTTCTGTCTTCGTTTGAGCATTAAGTTTTCTATGGCGTTTAAGGATCCAATTTTGTATGGGAATTTGAGTATTCTTGTGTATTTACTCGTGAAAGTGGTTTGTTTCTGTTTGGAGCAAATCCTACGTTTCTATTTGAGAAAGTGAAAGACATTGTATTTTTTATGGGAACCGAAAGAAATTGTGCATTGTAGAGAAAAAGTCATCGTACTGCAATAAATCCCTGTAAAAGCTATGTCTTGCTTACTGTGAGACACAAGCAACCCTCGTCTACAGGGATCGACGAAGTATGCCGGCCCATATTGGTGTTAACGAGCGGTTTTGGAAAACTTCGAAGGACCGATTTGAGAAATCTTCCGCCCGGTTTGGTTGTAGGTTATGCGCGGCATACTTCCTCATACCGCAGTAAAGACATCGTGCACTGTAAAAAAGAAATCATCATACTGCAGTAACTCCCTGCTATAGCCATGTCTCGCTTGTTGCGAGACACAAGCAGCCCTCGCCTACCGAGGGATCGATGATTTATGCCAGCCCATATTGGTGTTAACGAGCGGTTTTGGAAAACTTCAAAGGACTGATTTGAGGAATCTTCTGCCCGTTTGGTCATAGGTTATGTGTGGTTTTGTATGTGTTTTCTTTTACTGGTTTTTACTGGTTTTCTTCCTTTTTTGGGGGGGGGGGGGGGGGGGGGGGGAGGGGGGGATTCTAACTTTCTATTTATTTTTATTTTATTTTGTTATTTTGTTTCATTCTTTAGATACATGTCAAACATTTTCCGTATAAGTTGAACATTTTCAGATATACGTTCAACATGTTTTAAATACAAGCTGTTCATTTTTCAAATACAAGTTGAACTCTTTATCCGAATAAGTGTTGATCATTTGTCAAAAGTACACTGAATATTTTCCAAATACATGATCGGCATTTTTTAAACACATGTTGAACACTAATAAAATGGATGAACATTTTTTGCAAACATCCTAACATATTATAAGTTTTATGAACCTTTTTTAATGGCACACAATACTTTTTCTATTTGTCTTTTTTTTAAATGGCAACAATTATTTTGAATTTCATGAAAATTTAAAAACAATTATGAACATGTTTTTGGTTACTTCAACACTTTTTAAATGTCATGAAACTAAATTTTTAAGCATGGGAATATTTTCGTAAAAATGTCACAATTTTTGTATGATTGTATAAACATTTTTGTAAACCATGAGAACAACTTTTTACATTACAAATTTATAACACGCAACGTATATGCCATGCTCTGTGAACAAGATATATGGCACACTACTGCTCTTCGGTATATGGGCGAGCGTGGCATCTACACAACAAGAAGATATACATGAGTAAGATATCTTCGTCTGTGATATAAGAATTGGTCTGTGGAACCTTGCCCGGTTTGGGGAAGGTTCTGCGTGGTTCTTTGTGTTTTTATTTAATAATTTTTTGGGTTTCTTCCTTTTTTTATATTTTTGGGGTTTCAATTGTTTCTGTTTAATTTTTTTAATTTCATTTTGTTTTCGGTCTTCAAATACATGTCGGTATATTAATACATATCAAACCTTTTTTCGACAAGTTGAACATTTTTTCGATATACGTTGAAGAATTTTGAAATAAAAGTTGCACATTTTTCAATTACATGTTAAACATTTTATCGAAATACGTGTTGAACATTTTGTCCGAACACATGTTGAACATTTAATATGTGATATATTTCTCATAACTGGGCAACCAATTTTTTTTACATTTCATGAACATTTAAGAAAATTTCATGTACATGTTTTAATCCGGTGAACATTTTTTAAATGTCATGATATTTTTTTTGAACACCACAAATGTTTATTTTAAATTATGCAAACATTTTGTATATTCCCATACCTTTTACATAAAAGTTATGAATAGTTTGTATGCATGAGAATATTTTAAAATATCAAGATCATTTTTTCTAATTATACGAACATTTCTGTGAAGCATGAGAACAGACTTTTCACACGGACGTATATGACATATGCCACACTACTGCACTATGGTATTTGGGCGAGCATGGCATCTAGACAGCAACAAGATATACATGAATTATTTTTTTAGAGGTAGATATACATTAGTAAGATATATGCATGTGCAGCTAAACGAAACACCAGAAATGAGCATACCCTATGGGCCTGGCCCATATTGCTGCTCCGTAGGTGAGCACAATGTAAGCGAGTTCTAGATGCGCCAGTAAATCCCTAATGTAGGCAAGACTGACTTCATAGATGAACTAGTAAGATGCCCGTGCATTGCATGAAACACAAGGAGATGGACGGCGCCGGTAGCGGCCATCAAACCAGATTATTCCATGGCCTTCCGGATGCGGTGGGGAAGAGATAGGGTTGATTGTGAGAGACAAGGAGTACTTTATAAATATGGCAATACGTGTGGGCATCTTTTTGCAAAACTGCAACAGTTTGTTTTGTACGCGTTAGATCTACATTCGACGGTTATTGGTGAAAGATGGCAGACACCATCATCATCAACTCAGATTTTTATAGGAGTAGAAATATGTCGCAAGTTAACTTAGTGGGCAATATTTTGGTTGCCTGGACGAATCTAAAATGCCACAAAATATCATGGGAGGCGACATGTCATATGCTTTGGTAGGTTGCTGTGCGATGGGCGCACTTATGTCTCGCTTTAAGCAAGACCTAGGGAAACCCTCGCGTCAGGGCAGCTCCAGATGGGCTGGTCCAGGTGCGCTGGAGGGCATACCCCGGGTTTTTTTCTTTCTGTTTTTCCTTCATGTGTTTTGTTTTGTTTTTTTATTTATTTTTTCACATTTATTTATACTTCCGAAAATTATAAAGATCTATATGAAAAAACGTACTTTAAATAATGTTTTGGAAAATGTTAATTATGCATTGAAAAAATGTTATACATGTATGGAAGAAGTCTTGACCATGTATACGAAAAATATACAATGTGCGAAAAAGTTTGATCATGTATTTAAAAATTTGTAAACCAAGTTTCACAAAAACTTAAACAAGTATATAAAAAATGTTAATCAAAATTAATAAAATGTGAAATGTTTATAGGAAAAATGTTGACTATGTATATAAAAAAGTTAAACTTGAATTTAAAAATGTGAATTGTGTATAGAAATTTTTTTGAACATGTATTAAATAATGTTAAACTTGTATTTTAATTTTTATGAAAAAAGTTCATATGTATTCAAAAAATGTTAAACTTGCATTTTAGAATGTTATATGTGTATAGAAAAATGTTGACCACATACACAAAAAATGTTATACTTGTACCTGAAAAATGTTAAATGTGTGTTAAAAGTGTTTACCATGTATTCAAAACAATGTGTAACTTATATTTGAAAATATTAAATATGTATAATAAAAATGTTGACCATGCATCAAAAAATGGTAAGCTTCTATTTTAAAAATGTTAAATGTGTATAGAAAAATGATGTCCACATATTAAAAAAATGTTAAACTTCTATTTTAAATATTTGAAAAATAAAAAAGTGTTAAATATATATAGAAAAATGTTGAGCATGGATTAAAAAAATGTTAATTTGGTATATAAGAATGTTAACCTCATCTTACACAAATATACTAGTATATACAAAAATGCATATCCAAAACAAGGAAACCCGAGAGTAAACCAAAAAAACTATTGAAAACGTGAAAGAAATGAACAAAATCAAATAAAATGAAAATGAAAGAAAAAACACAGTGAAAAACTGAGAAAGAATTTAAAAACTGAAGAAAACAACAAAGAAAGAAAGATAAGAGAAAAACAAGAGAAAAAAATCAAAGAAAAAGCACATGAAAAAAGAAAACAGAAAACATAATATATTTTTATTTGGAAAACCAGCTCGATTGCCCTTAAGTACTTCTCGCTCCGACTAGTTATCACGTATTGCGTGTGACTGTAGTGGCTAGCAGCACTGGTAATGTTCCTGTAGACTACGGTACAAAACCTGCAGCTCCCCTATTCACTTTTTGCCCTTCTATTTGTTTAGCTTTGCGTGAATGGGCTGGCTCGATAAGTGAAAACGCTTCAGTGAGACATCCTACATTCTCGCTGAAATAGTCACCGCATTATAGCGGGTAAAGAAGGGCGCTCCTTCTTTTTTTGAGGAAAAAGAAGGGCGCTCCTATGCCAGACAGAGGGAAACCTCGCGTTGGGTGAGCACAAGATGGGCTGGCCCAGCCGCGCGGGAGGCAATGACCTTGTTTTTTATGTTTTGTATTTTTCTTTTTGATTTAGTTTTTTTTATTTTTTACTTTTGTCTAATCTTCTATATATTCTACATAAATATATCAAAAATTTGCATAAAAACCTTCACAAAAAGTTAACCAAGCATATAAAAAATGTTAAATATGTTAGAGAAAATGTTTCACATGTGTAAGAAAAACGTACACAAAAAACATACAATTTGTGTGAAAAGGTTGATCGGGTATTTTAAAAATATTAATCAAACAACTAAAAAATATTAAACAAGTATTTTAAAATGTTAATCCAGCATTTAAAAAATGTGAAATGTGTGGGAAAAAATGTTAGCCATGTATTAAAAAATATAATATTTTATTGAATTAATTTTTTAAAACAAGTATTTTTAAAATGTTAATCAAGCATTTGAGAAATGTTAGATATATGTAGAAAAATTGTTGACCATGTGTTCAGAAAATGTTAACCAAGCATTTGAAACATGTTGAATGTGTATAGAGAAAATGTTTCACATATGTACGAAATATGTATACAAAAAATATACAATGTGTGTGAAACAAGTTGATTGTGTATTTAAAAAATGTTACTGAAGCATTTAAAAAATGTTGAATGTATAGAAAAATATTAACATTGCATTTAAGAAAATGCCAATCAAGTTAAATTTTTTGTTAAATGTGTATATTTTTTTGACCATGTATTTAAAAATGGTAATATTGTATTTGAAAAATGATAGTCAAGTATTTGAAAGAGTTTAAAAGTGTGCATAACAAAAATGTTGACCATGTATTCAATAAAATGTTAATCTTGTATTCGAAAACTATTAATCAATCATTTGAGAAATGTTCAAAATCGGTATAGAAAAAATGTTGACCATATAATAAAGAAATGTTTAATTTATATTGGAAAGAAATTTAAATGTGAGTTAGAGAAATTTCTGGACATATTTTCGAAAATTCAGATTGAAAACAAAAAGAAGCAATGAAAAAATAAAAATGAAAACCGTAAAGAAATCAAAGAAAAATAATAAAAAACGAAGAAACAAGTGTAAAAAGAATGGAAAAAATGGAAATTGACAAAGAAACAAAAAAAAAGTACGACCAAGATAAAAAAATTAAAGAATAAAAGAAGGAAAATGAGTAAGTTAGGGAAACATGATGAAAGAAACTTAGAAAGACAAATAAAAACCCAGAGAAGAAATAAGAAAAAGAAATAAAGAAAACAAAAATAATACCGGAGGAAACCATACAAAAATGAAGAAAATCCTGTAAAAGCAGAGAAATAATAAAAAAACCAGTGCAAAAAGAAAAACAAAAAAGTATAGATTATTGCGGACAAGAGAACATTGTTGGGACTTATGGCGCTGCAGGCGCTCATTGCGCCATCCCAACATTTTGAGGTGACCGTTACCTGCGGCAACTATATCTTGCTTCACGCGAGATGGAATGATCTCTTGCGTATAGCCTGTACAGTAACTTGCCGGCTGACTAGCAGACAAAATATAGTAGAAAAGGGAGCGCGCGGTGAATCGATTCTGGGATCTCGTGGTTTCATTAAAGAAAACCCGAAACTTTATTCATTGGAAACAACCAGTACAATCTTATTTAAGGGCTCCTCAAACCAATTTAGAAATGAAAAGAAATTTAGTTAATCTCGCAAGCTCACGAGGAACTTTATTTCCTTCTCTATTACAATATTCAAATTTAGTAATATTGAAATCACACGCAAAAAGAAAACAATCAACAAATGTTGCCGCCGCCGCGCCCGCCGATCGACCTCCATCCTTCATTGTACAATCACCTTAAGATTGTCCGAATTAATAATAAGATGATTGTATCCCGTCCTTTGCGTAGGCAATAGACCGAATTTAAAGGCCAAAGCTTCAGCCGTGAGGAAATCCGAGCAACAGTCTATCTTCCCAATTCACCGAGCGACAATCTCCTGCCTGCTTCGTAGTACTGTTAGCCACGGAACCAACATCGAGCTTGTGTTACATAAGTAGGTTCGACCGCGACCTACTAGAAGGAAAATAACCGGTTATAATTGGTGGTGTTTTTTTTTAATTTGAGCGTGTTGGTTTTAAAAAATTCTAACTTTATTGACTAACTTTAAACTCTATTTTTAATTTTTTTTTTGTGATTTTCTAGAATTTCTGCACACATTATTAATCTTTTGACTACATGTTTTTAAAACTACTATGGCAGTGACCGTGCATTGCAACAGGATATAAATACTCTAGTAAGTGAGCTTGTGATCTATATTCCCATAGCAATGCGATTGTATAAATAAATGTTTATCAAATCCTACCCATGAGAAGTTTGATAAGTAAATTAAAGTAGAATTGGTTCACAAGTTACATAGATTAAAATGATTGATTATAATAAGGTTGGACGAAGGAGTGGTGTGAAGAAAAGTGAAACATGTAACCTACATTCTTTTTAATTAAGTAGAAATATGGAAACCATCAGCCCCTTTTTTGTGGGGACACTGGTTGAAAGCAAAAAGTATAGAAAACACTAAGGGCTCTTCGCATGGACTGGTTCGCTGCGCATGTGATCTCCACACGCTTTTGTTCAACTATTAACACAATGGGCATCATATAGGCGCTCTCATTTTCTTTTCGAGACAAAATTTTGGAGTACATATAGGTGCTCTCATGGTGGTGATATTTATCACTCATAGTTAGTGATGGAACCACATCGCCCATGTCACCCTTGGTGGGCCAGCCAACCTTAGTTGGTTTCGCTCACACTTCCTATAACGCATTATATTTTTTTTCAAAGTTTTTATTTCACTTTTTATTCAGGGTGACTTTATTTTAATTGAAATATTTGGAAATAAATGTTCATGAAAATTAAAGGTCTTCTTTATTTTGAAAAAGTAATCATAAATTTGAAAAATATTCACAAATTTGAGAAACATTCATGAGTACATAAATCATGCACATGAAAATATGTCCGTGAGTTTGGAAAAAAAATTCAAAACCATAAGAAATATTTGCAAATATGAAAAAAATGTTCGTGGATTTGGAAAGTGTTGCCGAATCTAAAAATATGTTTGCAAATTCTAAAAAATTATGGATTTTTTTGCAAATATTTGAAAATGTTCATGAAGTTAATTTTTTCATGAATTTAAGAAAGGAAAACGAAAGGAAACAGCAAAAAAAATGAAACAGAAAAGGGTAAAAGGAACAAAAAAAGGTTGGAATAAATAAATAAAAACTGAAGTCGGGCGCTATGGGGCGACTCGCCGTAGCGCTTGTGTGGGGCGATACATATATCATCTGTTCTCATGATCGGCCACTCCAAAATACTAGCAGAATGTCCATGCGTTGCTATGGCTGGGTCTAACAGCAAAATCCCATCCCATGATGCATCTTCCTTTTTTCTATCCGAACCTCCTCTTCCGCTTGGTTTTCCACTGTAGCGGGATATTTCTCGCTGGAGCCATTTTCTTTAAAACCAGATAAAGTTCACCTCATCTTTGTCGTGCATTGTAACAGGGATGAAATTTTTCATGTTTATAATGTAATAGAGTGGGTTAACCTAACACATATTATGGACACAAAACAACAAGTAACTATGGGAATCATTCTCAAAGGTCCATTCAAATTTGCAAATGCACACTAACGTCGGAGGCGAGTGGAAATGTGAATGTATTCCTAGTCATTAATATGCTCCACCTCCAGCTCATGTACCATTCATTGCTACAAGAGATAATTGCTGTTCTTCTCTTTCTCGTCCTTCCCTACATCTTCTAATTCTAGCCTCTTCGCCAATCAGTTGTTGGGGAACGTAGTAATTTAAAAAAATTCCTACGCACACGCAAGATCATGGTGATGCATAGCAACGAGAGGGGAGAGTATCGTCCACGTACCCTCGTAGAACGTAAGCGGAAGCGTTATGAGAACGCGGTTGATGTAGTCATACGTCTTCACGATCCGACCGATCCAAGTACCAAACGCACGACACCTCCGAGTTCAGCACACGTTCAGCTCGATGACGTCCCACGAACTCCGATCCAGTAGAGCTTCATGGGAGAGTTCTGTCTGCACGACGGCGTGATGACGGTGATGATATTGCTACCGACGCAGGGCTTCACCTAAGAACCACTACGATATGATCGAGGTGGATTATGGTGGAGGGGGGCACCGCACACGGCTTGGAACAATCAACTTGTGTGTCCATGGGGTGCCCCCTCCCCCGTATATAAAGGAGTTGAGGAGGGGGAGGGCCGGCCCTCTACTATGGCGCGCCCTGGGGAGTCCTACTCCCACCGGGAGTAGGATTTCCCCCTTCCAAGTAGTAGGAGTAGGAGAGAAGGAAGGGGAAGAGAGAGGAGAAGGAAGGAGGGGGCGCCGCCCCTCCCCCTAGTCCAATTCGGACTAGGCCTTGGAGGGCGTGCGGCCTGCCCTAGGCAGCCCCTCTCTCTCCCCCTAAAGCCCAATAAGGCGCATATACTCCCCGACGAATTCCCGTAACTCTCCGGTACTCCGATAAATATCCGAACCACTCAGAACCTTTCCGATGTCCGAATATAGACTTCCAATATATCGATATTTACGTCTCGAACATTTCGAGACTCCTCGTCATGTCGCTGATCTCATCCAGGACTCTGAACAACCTTCGGTACATTAAAACGCATAAACTCATAATACCGAACGTCACCAAACTTTAAGCGTGCGGACCCTACGGGTTCGAGAACTATGTAGATATGACCGAGACTCATCTCCGGTCAATAACCAATAGCGGAACCTGGATGCTCATATTGGCTCCTACATATTCTACAAAGATCTTTATCGGTCAAACCGCATAACCATATACGTTGTTCCCTTTGTCATCGATATGTTACTTGCCCGAGATTCGATCATCGGTATCTCAATACCTAGTTCAATCTCGTTACCGGCAAGTCTCTTTACTCGTTCCGTAATGCATCGTCCCATAACTAACTCATTAGTTACATTGCTTGCAAGGCTTATAGTGATGTGCATTACCGAGAGGGCCCAGAGATACCTCTCTGACAATCAAAGTGACAAATCATAATCTTGATCCATGCTAACTCAACAAACACCATCGGAGACACCTGTAGAGCACCTTTATAATCACCCAGTTATGTTGTGACGTTTGGTAGCACACAAAGTGTTCCTCCGGTATTCAGGAGTTGCATGATCTCATAGTCATAGGAACATGTATCGTTATGGAGAAAGCAATAGCAACAAACTAAACGATCATTGTGCTAAGCTAACGGATGGGTCAAGTCAATCACATCATTCTCTAATGATGTGATCCCGTTAATCAAATGACAACTCATGTCTATGGCTAGGAAACTTAACCATCTTTGATTCAACGAGCTAGTCAATTAGAGGCATACTAGTGACACTCTATTTGTCTATGTATTCACACATGTACTAAGGCCATCTCCACCGCGCGACCCAAAACGGACGTCCGTTTTGTCCGAATTCTGTCCGTTTGGGTAGGGATTTGGGGTAGTGTCCGGGCGTGTCCTGGGATGCGGTGGCCGTGCGCCCAGCGTGCGGACGCATCCCGGCCGCATCCTGTCCGTGTATTATTTCTTTGCAAGTCCTTAACTTTATTTCATCATTCATTTTTGGTACATGAAAAATACATCATCACATTTTAACTAGTAAAGCAAGACCAAAGAAAACAAGAACCACAAGAATACATTTTAGAAGATACCCAACTTCCATAACTGCTCCCTTGAGTTGGGTTAGGGCCTTCTCGATGCACTCATTGTTGATCTGTGGAGGAGGAGGCTCGATCTGGAATCCTCCTTTCTTCTTCAAGCCAGAAGTCGATGTTGCTTCCTCCTCACACCTAGTCTCGTGTCTTGCCTCTAATCTAGCAACAAGTGCACTTGTCTCATTTACAGCCTCTATGCTAGCTAAAAGTGCACGGACATGTACTAAATTCTCTATCAATATATCGATGTACTCTTCTTCCCAATACCAAAACTTGCATCCATTCTACACAACAAAATTTGAAGTTAGCACAACTAGTCAAATCTAGAGCACAAACCGAAGCTAAAAAAAGCGCATACCCCATCGTTTAAGCACTTGATGAACACCCATCCGGGATGTTCCGGTGTTGTAGATACGCGGCGCACGACCATCCTTGGGCAGTGGTCACACTTAATGAGTGGCAACGGTGCGCCGACGAGCTTTTGGGCAAGCACCGAGCCCGGCCGGCCGCCATTAGTGTATCTGTCGGCGGGCCACCGACGGTGCAGATCCGAGCGGCTAGAGGAGGAGCCACTGCCTGCATGTGGCCTTGCGGCCCTGCCAGGGCCTTACGGCGAGGTGCCCGGCCAGTCCATGGCGCGGCCCGGCCTCCCACAGCCGGCCGAGCTCAAGATCGACCGGATCCGCCCCAAAACCGGCCGGCGGGTGCACAAACCAGGTGGCCGTGGTTGGGTAGCTCGGCGGCGCCAAGGGGAAGGGGTTGGGCGAGCTCGCGTCCGAACTGCACGGCTGCAATGGCAGCGGCGGCGGCGGCGGCGAGGGGAAGAGTGGAGGGGGTGCGGCCGGAGGGAGGGAGGGGGGCGAATAGAAAAAGGCCTGCGTTGTGCCACCGATGGGCGGGCCAGAGGAGGACACGCGCAGACGACCCACGCGTCCGCGTGGTGTCCGTTTCACCCCAAAAGCGGCACAAACTTGGGCCGCGGATGGGTCGAAAGCGGACACAAAGCGGACAAAAGTCCGTTTGCGGCCGCGCGCTGGGCCGTCTCGTTTGTCCCTTTTGCCCCAAATGGATGGGGGCGGACAGGATAGGGTCGCTTGGTGGAGTTGGCCTAAGTTTCCGGTTAATACAATTCTAGCATGAATAATAAACATTTACCATGATATAAGGAAATAAGTAATAACTTTATTATTGCCTCTAGGGCATATTTCCTTCCGTCTCCCACTTGCAGTAGAGTCAATAATCTAGTTCACATATTTATGTGATTAGTTCACATCTCCATGTGACTAATACCCAAAGGGTTTACTAGATTCAATAATCTAGTTCACATCGCTATGTGATTAACACCCAAAGAGTGATCATGTTTTGCTTGTGAGAGAAGTTTAGTCTACGGGTCTGCAACATTTAGATCCATATGTATTTCACATATTTCTATGTCTACAATGCTCTGCACGGAGCTACTCTAGCTAATTGCTCCCACTTTCAATATGTATTCAGATCGAGACTTAGAGTCATCTAGATCGATGTAAAAAGCTTGCATCGACGTAACTCTTTACGACGAACTCTTTTTATCACCTCCATAACTGAGAAATATTTCCTTAGTCCTCTAAGAATAATTTTGACCGCTATCTAGTGATCTACTCCTAGATCACTATTGTACTCCCTTGCCAGAACCATGCTAAGGTATACAATAGGACTGGTAAATAGCATAACATACTTTATAGAACCTATAACTGAGGCATAGGGAATGACTTTTCATTCTCTTTCTATTTTCTGCCATGGTCGGGTTTTGAGTCTTTACTCAACTTCACACCTTGCAACACAGGCAAGAACTCCTTCTTTGACTGTTCCATTTTGAACTACTTCAAAATCTTGTCAATGTATGTACTCATTGAAAAATATATCAAGCGTCTTGATCTATCTATATAGGTCCTGATGCTCAATATGTAAGCAGCTTCATCGAGGTCTTTCTTTGAAAAACTCCTTTTATGCTTTTCAGAAAATTCTACATCATTTCCGATGAACAATATGTCTTCCACATATACTTATCAGAAAACTGTAGTGCTCCCACTCACTTTCTTGTAAATACAGGCTTCACCGCAAGTCTGTATAAATCTATATGCTTTGATCAACTCATCAAAGCGTATATTCCAACTTCGAGATTCTTTGCACCAGTCTATGGATGGATCGCTGGAGCTTGCACATTTTGTTAGCACCTTTAGGATCGACAAAACCTTATGGTTGCATTATATTGTTGGGGAACGTAGTAATTTCAAAAAAATTCCTATGCACACGCAAGATCATGGTGATGCATAGCAACAAGAGAGGAGAGTGTTGTCTACGTACCCTCGTAGACCGGCAACGGAAGCGTTGACACAACGTAGAGGAAGTAGTCGTACGTCTTCCCGATCCGACCGATCCAAGTACCGAACGTACGGCACCTCCGAGTTCTGCACACGTTCAACTCGGTGACGTCCCTCGAGCTCCGATCCAGCAAAGTGTTGAGGGAGAGTTTCGTCAGCACGACGGCGTGATGACGGTGATGATGTTATACCGACGCAGGGCTTCGCCTAAGCACTGCTACGATATGACCGAGGTGGAATATGGTGGAAGGGGGCACCGCACACGGCTAAGGAATGACCATGAAGATCAACTTGTGTGTCTATGGGGTTCCCCCACCCCCGTATATAAAGGAGTGGAGGAGGCGGAGAGGGCCGGCCCCTATGGCGCGCCCTGGAGGAGTCCTACTCCCACCGGGAGTAGGATTCCTCCCTTCCCTAGTTGGAGTAGGAGAGGAAGGGAAGGAGGAGTAGGAGAGAAGGAAAGGGGGGGCCGCACCCCCCAAACCTTCTCCAATTCGGCCTCCTGCCCAAAGGGGGCGCACCAGCCCCTTGTGGGCTGGTGTGTTTCCTTCTTATGGCCCATAAGGCCCATAACTTCTCCCGGGGGGTTCCGGTAACCTCCCGGTACTCCAGAAAAATGCCTGAACCACTCGGAACCCTTCCGATGTCCAAACATAGTCATCCAATATATCAATATTTACGTCTCGACCATTTCGAGACTCCTCGTCATGTCCCCGATCTCATCCGGGACTCCGAACAACCTTCGGTACATCAAAACACAAAAACTCTTATTACGATCGTCACCGAACTTTAAGCGTGCGGACCCTACGGGTTCGAGAACTATGTAGACATGACCAAGACACGTCTCCGGTCAATAACCAATAGCGGAACCTGGATGCTCATATTGGCTCCCACATATTCTACGAAGATCTTTATCGGTCAAACTGCATAACAACATACGTTGTTCCCTTTGTCATCGGTATGTTACTTGCCCGAGATTCGATCATCGGTATCTCAATACCTAGTTCAATCTCGTTACCAGCAAGTCTCTTTACTCGTTCCATAACACATCATCCCGCAACCAACTCATTAGTTGCAATGCTTGCAAGGCTTATAGTGATGTGCATTACCGAGTGGGCCCAGAGATACCTCTCTGACAATCGGAGTGACAAATCCTAATCTCGAAATACGCCAACCCAACAAGTACCTTCAGAGACACCTGTAGAGCACCTTTATAATCACCCAGTTACGTTGTGACGTTTGGTAGCACACAAAGTGTTCCTCTGGTAAGCGGGAGTTGCATAATCTCATAGTCATAGGAACATGTATAAGTCATGAAGAAAGCAATAACAACAAACTAAACGATCAAGTGCTATGCTAACGGAATGGGTCAAGTCAATCACATCATTCTCCTAATGATGTGGTCCCGTTAATCAAATGACAACTCATGTCTATGGCTAGGAAGCTTAACCATCTTTGATTCAACGAGCTAGTCAAGTAGAGGCATACTAGTGACATACTGTTTGTCTATGTATTCACACATGTATTATGTTTCCGGTTAATACAATTCTAGCATGAATAATAAACATTTATCATGATATAAGGAAATAAATAATAACTTTATTATTTCCTCTAGGGCATATTTCCTTCAGTCTCCCACTTGCACTAGAGTGAATAATCTAGTTCACATCGCCATGTGATTTAACATCAATAGTTCACATCACCATGTGATTAACACCCATAGTTCACATCGTCATGTGACCAACACCCAAAGGGTTTACTAGAGTCAATAGTCTAGTTCACATCGCTATGTGATTAATACCCAAAGAGTACTAAGGTGTGATCATGTTTTGCTTGTGAGGGAAGTTTAGTCAACAGGTCTGCTACATTCAGATCCGTATGTATTTTGCAAATTACTATGTCAACAATGCTCTGCACAGAGCTACTCTAGCTAATTGCTCCCACTTTAAATATGTATCCAGATTGAGACTTTGAGTCATCTGGATCAGTGTCAAAACTTCCATCGACGTAACCCTTTACGACGAACCTTTTGTCACCTCCATAATCGAGAAACATATCCTTATTCCACTAAGGATAATTTTGACCAATGTCCAGTGATCTACTCCTAGATCACTATTGTACTCTCTTGCCAAACTCAGGACAGGGTATACAATAGGTCTGGTACACAGCATGGCATACTTTATAGAACCTATGACTAAGGCATAGGGAATGACTTTCATTCTCTCTCTATCTTCTGCCGTGGTCGGGTTTGAGTCTTACTCAACTTCACACCTTGTAACACAGGCAAGAACTCCTTCTTTGACTCTTCCATTTTGAACTACTTCAAAATCTTGTCAAGGTATGTACTCATTGAAAAACTTATCAAGCATCTTGATCTATCTCTATAGATCTTGATGCTCAATATGTAAGCAGCTTCACCGAGGTATTTCTTTGAAAAACTCCTTTCAAACATTCCTTTATGCTTTGCAGAATAATTCTACATTATCTCCGGTCAACAATATGTCATTCACATATACTTATAAGAAATGTTGTAGTGCTCCCACTCACTTTCTTGTAAATACAGGCTTCACCGCAAGTCTGTATAAAACTATATGATTTGATCAACTTATCAAAGCGTATATTCCAACTTCGAGATGCTTGCACCAGTCCATAGATGGATCGCTGGAGCTTGCATATTTTGTTAGTACCTTTAGGATTGACAAAACCTTCTGGTTGCATCATATACAACTCTTCTTTAATAAATCCATTAAAGAATGCAGTTTTGTTTATCCATTTGCCAGATTTCATAAAATGTGGCAATTGCTAACATGATTCGGACAGACTTAAGCATAGATACGAGTGAGAAACTCTCATTGTAGTCAACACCTTGAACTTGTCAAAAACCTTTTTGCGACAATTCTAGCTTTGTAGATAGTAACACTACTATTAGCGTCCGTCTTCCTCTTGAAGATCCATTTAATCTCAATGGCCCGCCGATCAATGGGCAAGTCAATTAAAGTCCATACTTTGTTCTCATACATGGATCTCATCTCAGATTTCATGGCCTCAAGCCATTTCGCGGAATCTGGGCTCATCATCGCTTCCTCATAGTTCGTAGGTTCATCATGATCTAGTAGTATGACTTCCAGAACAGGATTACCATACCACTCTGGTGCGGATCTTACTCTGGTTGATCTACGAGGTTCGGTAGTAACTTGATATGAAGTGTCATGATCATTATCATTAGCTTCCTCACTAATTGGTATAGGTGTCACAGAAACCAGTTTCTGTGATGTAGTACTTTCCAATAAGGGAGCAAGTACAGTTACCTCATCTAGTTCTACCTTCCTCCCACTCACTTCTTTCGAGAGAAACTCCTTCTCTAGAAAGGATCCATTCTCAGCAATGAATATCTTGCCTTCAGATCTGTGATAGAAGGTGTACCCAACATATTCTTTTGGGTATCCTATGAAGATGCACTTCTCCGATTTGGGTTTGAGCTTATCAGGTTGAAACTTTTTCACATAAGCATTGCAACCTCAAACTTTAAGAAACGACAGCTTAGGTTTCTTGCCAAACCATAGTTCATACGATGTCGTCTCAACAGATTTAGATGGTGCCCTATTTAATGTGAATGTAGCTGTCTCTAATGCATAACCCCAAAACGATAGTGGTAAATCGGTAAGAGACATCATAGACTGCACCATATCTAATAAAGTATGGTTACGAAGTTCGGACACACCATTACACTGTGGTGTTCCAGGTGGCGTGAGTAGTGAAACTATTTCACATTGTTTTAACTGAAGGCCAAACTCGTAACTCAAATATTTTCCTTCTGCGATCATATCGTAGAAACTTTTATTTTTGTTACGATGATTCTCCACTTCACTCTGAAATTCTTCGAACTTTTCAAATGTTTCAGACTTGTGTTTCATCAAGTAGATATACTCATATCTGCTCAAATCATATGCGAAGATCAGAAAATAATGATACCTGCCGCGAGCCTCAATATTCATCGGACCACATACACCCGTATGTATGATTTCCAACAAATCTGTTGTTTGCTCCATTGTTCTGGAGAACGGAGTCTTAGTCATCTTGCCCATGAGGCATGGTTCGCAAGCATCAACTGATTCATAATCAAGTGATTCCAAAAGCCCATCAGCATGGATTTTCTTCATGCGCTTTACACCAATATGACCTAAACGGCAGTGCCACAAATAAGTTGCACTATCATTATTAACTTTGCATCTTTTGGTTTCAATATTATGAATATGTGTATCACTATGATCGAGATCCAATGAACCATTTTCATTAGGTGTGTAACCATACAAGGTTTTATTCATGTAAACAGAACAACAATTTATTCTCTTACTTAAATGAATAGCCGTATTGCAATAAACATGATCAAATCATATTCATGCTCAACGCAAACACCAAATAACACTTATTTAGGTTCAACACTAATCCGAAAATATAGGGAGTGTGCGATGATGATTATATCAATCTTGGAACCACTTCCAACACACATCGTCACTTTGCCCTTAACTAGTCTCTGTTCATTTTGCAACTCCCGTTTCGAGTTACTACTCTTAGCAACTGAACTAGTATCAAATACTGAGGGGTCGCTATAAACACTAGTAAAGTACACATCAATAACATGTATATCAAATATACCTATGTTCACTTTGCCATCCTTCTTATCCGCCAATTACTTGGGGCAGTTCCGCTTCCAGTGACCAGTCCCTTTGCAGTAGAAGCACTTAGTCTCAAGCTTAGGACCAGACTTGGGCTTCTTCACTTGAGCAGCAACTTGCTTGCCATTCTTCTTGAAGTTCCCTTTCTTTCCCTTTGCCCTTTTCTTGAAACTAGTGGTCTTGTTAATCATCAACACTTGATGCTCTTTCTTGATTTCTACCTTCATCGATTTCATCATCATGAAAAGCTCGGGAATCGTTTTCATCATCCCTTGCATACTATAGTTCATCACGAAGTTCTACTAACTTGGTGATGGTGACTAGAGAATTCTGTCAATCACTATTTTATCTGGAAGATTAACTCCCACTTGATTCAAGCGATTGTAGTACCCAGACAATCTGAGCACATGCTCACTGCTTGAGCTATTCTCCTCCATCTTTTTAGCTATAGAACTTGTTGGAGACTTCATATCTCTCAACTCGGGTATTTGCTTTAAATATTAACTTCAACTCCTGGAACATCTCATATGGTCCATGACATTCAAAACGTCTTTGAAGTCCCGATTCTAAGCTGTTAAGCATGGTGCACTAAACTATCAAGTAGTCATCTTATTGAGCTAGCCAAACATTCATAACGTCTGCATCTGCTCCTGTAATAGGTCTGTCACCTAGCGGTGCATCAAGGACATAATTCTTCTGTGCAGTAATGAGGATAGACCTCAGATCACGGATCCAATCCGCATCATTGCTACTAACACTTTTCAACTTAGTTTTCTCTAGGAACATATATATAACATAGGGAAGCAACAACGCGAGCTATTGATCTACAACATAGATATGCTAATACTACCAGGACTAAGTTCATGATAAATTAAAGTTCAATTAATCATATTACTTAAGAACTCCCACTTAGAAAGATATCCCTCTAATCCTCTAAGTGATCACGTGATCCAAATCAACTAAACCATGTCCGATCATCACGTGAGATGGAGTAGTATCAATGGTGAACATCAATATGTTGATCATATATACTATATGATTCACGCTCGACCTTTCGGTCTCCGTGTTCCGAGGCCATATCTGTTATATGCTAGGCTCGTCAAGTTTAACCCGAGTATTCCGCGCGTGCAACTATTTTGCACCCGTTGTATTTGAACATAGAGCCTATGACACCCGATCATCACGTGGTGTCTCAGCATGAAGAACTTTCGCAACGGTGCATACTCAGGGAGAACACTTGTACCTTGATAATTAGTGAGAGATCATCTTATGAAGCTACCGTCGAACTAAGCAAAATAAGATGTATAAAAGATAAACATCACATGCAATCAAAATATGTGACATGATATGGCCATCATCATCTTGTGCCTTTGATCTCCATCTCCAAAGCATCGTCATGATCTCCATCGTCACCGGCATGACACCATGATCTCCATCATCTTGATCTATATCAATGTGTCATCACATGGTCGTCTCGCCAACTATTGCTCTTGCAACTATTGCTATCGCATAGCGATAAAGTAAAGCAATTATTTGGCGCTTGCATCTTATGCAATAGAGAGACAACCATAAGGCTTTTGCCAGTTGCCGATAACTTCAACAAAACATGATCATCTCATACAACAACTTATATCTCATCACGTCTTGACCATATCACATCACAACATGCCCTGCAAAAACAAGTTAGACATCCTCTACTTTGTTGTTGCAAGTTTTACGTGGCTGCTACGGGCTTAGCAAGAACCGTTCTTACCTACGCATCGAAAACCACAACGATAGTTTGTCAAGGTAGTGCTGTTTTAACCTTCTCAAGGACCGGGCGTAGTCACACTCGGTTCGACTAAAGTTGGAGAAACTGACACCCGCTAGTCACCTGTGTGCATAGAACGGCGGTAAAACCAGTCTCGCGTAAGCGTACGCGTAATGTCGGTCCGAGCCGCTTCATCCAACAATACCGCCGAACCAAAGTGTGACATGCTGGTAAGCAATATGACTTATATCGCCCACAACTCACTTGTGTTCTACTCGTGCATATTACATCAACGCATAAAACCTAGGCTCGGATGCCACTCTTGGGGAACGTAGTAATTTCAAAAAAATTTCTACGCACACGCAAGATCATGGTGATGCATAGCAACGAGAGAGGAGAGTGTTGTCTACGTACCCTCATAGACCGGCAACGGAAGCGTTGACACAACATAGAGGAAGTAGTCGTACGTCTTCCCGATCCGACCGATCCAAGTACCGAACGTACGGCACCTCTGAGTTCTGCACACGTTCAACTCGGTGACGTCCCTCGAGCTCCGATCCAGCAAAGTGTTGAGGGAGAGTTTTGTCAGCACGACGGCGTGATGACGGTGATGATGTTATACCGACGCAGGGCTTCGCCTAAGCACTGCTACGATATGACCGAGGTGGAATATGGTGGAAGGGGGCACCGCACATGGCTAAGGAACGATCAAGAAGATCAACTTGTGTGTCTATGGGGTGCCCCCACCCCCGTATATAAAGGAGTGGAGGAGGGGAAGAGGGCTGGCCCCCATGGCGCGCCGTGGAGGAGTCCTACTCCCATGGGGAGTAGGATTCCTCCCTTCCCTAGTTGGAGTAGGAGAGGAAGGGAAGGAGGAGTAGGAGAGAAGGAAAGGGGGGCCGCACCCCCCAAACCTTCTCCAATTCGGCCTCCTGCCCAAAGGGGGTGCACCAGACCCTTGTGGTCTGGTGTGCTTCCTTCTTATGGCCCATAAGGCCCATAACTTCTCCCGGGGGGGTTCCGGTAACCTCCCGGTACTCTGGAAAAATGCCTGAACCACTCGGAACCCTTCCGATGACCAAAATAGTCATCCAATATATCAATCTTTACATCTCGACCATTTCAAGACTCCTCGTCATGTCCCCGATCTCATCCGGGACTTCGAACAACCTTCGGTACATCAAAACACAAAAACTCTTATTACGATCGTCACCGAACTTTAAGCGTGCGGACCCTACGGGTTCGAGAACTATGTAGACATGACCAAGACACGTCTCCGGTCAATAACCAATAGCGGAACCTGGATTCTCATATTGGCTCCCACATATTCTACGAAGATCTTTATCGGTCAAACCGCATAACAACATACGTTGTTCCCTTTGTCATCGGTATGTTACTTGCCCGAGATTCGATCGTCGGTATCTCAATACCTAGTTCAATCTCGTTAGCAGCAAGTCTCTTTACTCGTTCCATAACACATCATCCCGCAACCAACTCATTAGTTGCAATGCTTGCAAGGCTTATAGTGATGTGCATTACCGAGTGGGCCCAGAGATACCTCTCTGACAATCGGAGTGACAAATCCTAATCTCGAAATACGCCAACCCAACAAGTACCTTCAGAGACACCTGTAGAGCACCTTTATAATCACCCAGTTACGTTGTGACGTTTGGTAGCACACAAAGTGTTCCTCTGGTAAGCGGGAGTTGCATAATCTCATAGTCATAGGAACATGTATAAGTCATGAAGAAAGCAATAGCAACAAACTAAACGATCAAGTGCTATGCTAACGGAATGGGTCAAGTCAATCACATCATTCTCCTAATGATGTGGTCCCGTTAATCAAATGACAACTCATGTCTATGGCTAGGAAGCTTAACCATCTTTGATTCAACGAGCTAGTCAAGTAGAGGCATACTAGTGACATACTGTTTGTCTATGTATTCACACATGTATTATGTTTCCGGTTAATACAATTCTAGCATGAATAATAAACATTTATCATGATATAAGGAAATAAATAATAACTTTATTATTTCCTCTAGGGCATATTTCCTTCAGTCTCCCACTTGCACTAGAGTGAATAATCTAGTTCACATCGCCATGTGATTTAACATCAATAGTTCACATCACCATGTGATTAACACCCATAGTTCACATCGTCATGTGACCAACACCCAAAGGGTTTACTAGAGTCAATAGTCTAGTTCACATCGCTATGTGATTAATACCCAAAGAGTACTAAGGTGTGATCATGTTTTGCTTGTGAGGGAAGTTTAGTCAACAGGTCTGCTACATTCAGATCCGTATGTATTTTGCAAATTACTATGTCAACAATGCTCTGCACAGAGCTACTCTAGCTAATTGCTCCCACTTTAAATATGTATCCAGATTGAGACTTTGAGTCATCTGGATCAGTGTCAAAACTTCCATCGACGTAACCCTTTACGACGAACCTTTTGTCACCTCCATAATCGAGAAACATATCCTTATTCCACTAAGGATAATTTTGACCAATGTCCAGTGATCTACTCCTAGATCACTATTGTACTCTCTTGCCAAACTCAGGACAGGGTATACAATAGGTCTGGTACACAGCATGGCATACTTTATAGAACCTATGACTAAGGCATAGGGAATGACTTTCATTCTCTCTCTATCTTCTGCCGTGGTCGGGTTTGAGTCTTACTCAACTTCACACCTTGTAACACAGGCAAGAACTCCTTCTTTGACTCTTCCATTTTGAACTACTTCAAAATCTTGTCAAGGTATGTACTCATTGAAAAACTTATCAAGCATCTTGATCTATCTCTATAGATCTTGATGCTCAATATGTAAGCAGCTTCACCGAGGTATTTCTTTGAAAAACTCCTTTCAAACATTCCTTTATGCTTTGCAGAATAATTCTACATTATCTCCGGTCAACAATATGTCATTCACATATACTTATAAGAAATGTTGTAGTGCTCCCACTCACTTTCTTGTAAATACAGGCTTCACCGCAAGTCTGTATAAAACTATATGATTTGATCAACTTATCAAAGCGTATTTTCCAACTTCGAGATGCTTGCACCAGTCCATAGATGGATCGCTGGAGCTTGCATATTTTGTTAGTACCTTTAGGATTGACAAAACCTTCTGGTTGCATCATATACAACTCTTCTTTAATAAATCCATTAAGGAATGCAGTTTTGTTTATCCATTTGCCAGATTTCATAAAATGTGGCAATTGCTAACATGATTCGGACAGACTTAAGCATAGATACGAGTGAGAAACTCTCATTGTAGTCAACACCTTGAACTTGTCAAAAACCTTTTTGCGACAATTCTAGCTTTGTAGATAGTAACACTACTATTAGCGTCCGTCTTCCTCTTGAAGATCCATTTAATCTCAATGGCCCGCCGATCAATGGGCAAGTCAATTAAAGTCCATACTTTGTTCTCATACATGGATCTCATCTCAGATTTCATGGCCTCAAGCCATTTCGCGGAATCTGGGCTCATCATCGCTTCCTCATAGTTCGTAGGTTCATCATGATCTAGTAGTATGACTTCCAGAACAGGATTACCATACCACTCTGGTGCGGATCTTACTCTGGTTGATCTACGAGGTTCGGTAGTAACTTGATATGAAGTGTCATGATCATTATCATTAGCTTCCTCACTAATTGGTATAGGTGTCACAGAAACCAGTTTCTGTGATGTAGTACTTTCCAATAAGGGAGCAAGTACAGTTACCTCATCTAGTTCTACCTTCCTCCCACTCACTTCTTTCGAGAGAAACTCCTTCTCTAGAAAGGATCCATTCTCAGCAATGAATATCTTGCCTTCAGATCTGTGATAGAAGGTGTACCCAACATATTCTTTTGGGTATCCTATGAAGATGCACTTCTCCGATTTGGGTTTGAGCTTATCAGGTTGAAACTTTTTCACATAAGCATTGCAACCTCAAACTTTAAGAAACGACAGCTTAGGTTTCTTGCCAAACCATAGTTCATACGATGTCGTCTCAACAGATTTAGATGGTGCCCTATTTAATGTGAATGTAGCTGTCTCTAATGCATAACCCCAAAACGATAGTGGTAAATCGGTAAGAGACATCATAGACTGCACCATATCTAATAAAGTATGGTTACGAAGTTCGGACACACCATTACACTGTGGTGTTCCAGGTGGCGTGAGTAGTGAAACTATTTCACATTGTTTTAACTGAAGGCCAAACTCGTAACTCAAATATTTTCCTTCTGCGATCATATCGTAGAAACTTTTATTTTTGTTACGATGATTCTCCACTTCACTCTGAAATTCTTCGAACTTTTCAAATGTTTCAGACTTGTGTTTCATCAAGTAGATATACTCATATCTGCTCAAATCATATGCGAAGATCAGAAAATAATGATACCTGCCGCGAGCCTCAATATTCATCGGACCACATACACCCGTATGTATGATTTCCAACAAATCTGTTGTTTGCTCCATTGTTCTGGAGAACGGAGTCTTAGTCATCTTGCCCATGAGGCATGGTTCGCAAGCATCAACTGATTCATAATCAAGTGATTCCAAAAGCCCATCAGCATGGATTTTCTTCATGCGCTTTACACCAATATGACCTAAACGGCAGTGCCACAAATAAGTTGCACTATCATTATTAACTTTGCATCTTTTGGTTTCAATATTATGAATATGTGTATCACTATGATCGAGATCCAATGAACCATTTTCATTAGGTGTGTAACCATACAAGGTTTTATTCATGTAAACAGAACAACAATTTATTCTCTTACTTAAATGAATAGCCGTATTGCAATAAACATGATCAAATCATATTCATGCTCAACGCAAACACCAAATAACACTTATTTAGGTTCAACACTAATCCGAAAATATAGGGAGTGTGCGATGATGATTATATCAATCTTGGAACCACTTCCAACACACATCGTCACTTTGCCCTTAACTAGTCTCTGTTCATTTTGCAACTCCCGTTTCGAGTTACTACTCTTAGCAACTGAACTAGTATCAAATACTGAGGGGTCGCTATAAACACTAGTAAAGTACACATCAATAACATGTATATCAAATATACCTATGTTCACTTTGCCATCCTTCTTATCCGCCAATTACTTGGGGCAGTTCCGCTTCCAGTGACCAGTCCCTTTGCAGTAGAAGCACTTAGTCTCAAGCTTAGGACCAGACTTGGGCTTCTTCACTTGAGCAGCAACTTGCTTGCCATTCTTCTTGAAGTTCCCTTTCTTTCCCTTTGCCCTTTTCTTGAAACTAGTGGTCTTGTTAATCATCAACACTTGATGCTCTTTCTTGATTTCTACCTTCATCGATTTCATCATCATGAAAAGCTCGGGAATCGTTTTCATCATCCCTTGCATACTATAGTTCATCACGAAGTTCTACTAACTTGGTGATGGTGACTAGAGAATTCTGTCAATCACTATTTTATCTGGAAGATTAACTCCCACTTGATTCAAGCGATTGTAGTACCCAGACAATCTGAGCACATGCTCACTTCTTGAGCTATTCTCCTCCATCTTTTTAGCTATAGAACTTGTTGGAGACTTCATATCTCTCAACTCGGGTATTTGCTTTAAATATTAACTTCAACTCCTGGAACATCTCATATGGTCCATGACATTCAAAACGTCTTTGAAGTCCCGATTCTAAGCTGTTAAGCATGGTGCACTAAACTATCAAGTAGTCATCTTATTGAGCTAGCCAAACGTTCATAACGTCTGCATCTGCTCCTGTAATAGGTCTGTCACCTAGCGGTGCATCAAGGACATAATTCTTCTGTGCAGTAATGAGGATAAACCTCAGATCACGGATCCAATCCGCATCATTGCTACTAACACTTTTCAACTTAGTTTTCTCTAGGAACATATATATAACATAGGGAAGCAACAACGCGAGCTATTGATCTACAACATAGATATGCTAATACTACCAGGACTAAGTTCATGATAAATTAAAGTTCAATTAATCATATTACTTAAGAACTCCCACTTAGAAAGATATCCCTCTAATCCTCTAAGTGATCACGTGATCCAAATCAACTAAACCATGTCCGATCATCACGTGAGATGGAGTAGTATCAATGGTGAACATCAATATGTTGATCATATCTACTATATGATTCACGCTCGACCTTTCGGTCTCCGTGTTCCGAGGCCATATCTGTTATATGCTAGGCTCGTCAAGTTTAACCCGAGTATTCCACGCGTGCAACTATTTTGCACCCGTTGTATTTGAACATAGAGCCTATGACACCCGATCATCACGTGGTGTCTCAGCATGAAGAACTTTCGCAACGGTGCATACTCAGGGAGAACACTTGTACCTTGATAATTAGTGAGAGATCATCTTATGAAGCTACCGTCGAACTAAGCAAAATAAGATGTATAAAAGATAAACATCACATGCAATCAAAATATGTGACATGATATGGCCATCATCATCTTGTGCCTTTGATCTCCATCTCCAAAGCATCGTCATGATCTCCATCGTCACCGGCATGACACCATGATCTCCATCATCTTGATCTATATCAATGTGTCATCACATGGTCGTCTCGCCAACTATTGCTCTTGCAACTATTGCTATCGCATAGCGATAAAGTAAAGCAATTATTTGGCGCTTGCATCTTATGCAATAGAGAGACAACCATAAGGCTTTTGCCAGTTGCCGATAACTTCAACAAAACATGATCATCTCATACAACAACTTATATCTCATCACGTCTTGACCATATCACATCACAACATGCCCTGCAAAAACAAGTTAGACATCCTCTACTTTGTTGTTGCAAGTTTTACGTGGCTGCTACGGGCTTAGCAAGAACCGTTCTTACCTACGCATCGAAAACCACAACGATAGTTTGCCAAGGTAGTGCTGTTTTAACCTTCTCAAGGACCGGGCGTAGTCACACTCGGTTCGACTAAAGTTGGAGAAACTGACACCCGCTAGTCACCTGTGTGCATAGAACGGCGGTAAAACCAGTCTCGCGTAAGCGTACGCGTAATGTCGGTCCGAGCCGCTTCATCCAACAATACCGCCGAACCAAAGTGTGACATGCTGGTAAGCAATATGACTTATATCGCCCACAACTCACTTGTGTTCTACTCGTGCATATTACATCAACGCATAAAACCTAGGCTCGGATGCCACTCTTGGGGAACGTAGTAATTTCAAAAAAATTTCTACGCACACGCAAGATCATGGTGATGCATAGCAACGAGAGAGGAGAGTGTTGTCTACGTACCCTCATAGACCGGCAACGGAAGCGTTGACACAACATAGAGGAAGTAGTCGTACGTCTTCCCGATCCGACCGATCCAAGTACCGAACGTACGGCACCTCTGAGTTCTGCACACGTTCAACTCGGTGACGTCCCTCGAGCTCCGATCCAGCAAAGTGTTGAGGGAGAGTTTTGTCAGCACGACGGCGTGATGACGGTGATGATGTTATACCGACGCAGGGCTTCGCCTAAGCACTGCTACGATATGACCGAGGTGGAATATGGTGGAAGGGGGCACCGCACACGGCTAAGGAACGATCAAGAAGATCAACTTGTGTGTCTATGGGGTGCCCCCACCCCCGTATATAAAGGAGTGGAGGAGGGGAAGAGGGCTGGCCCCTATGGCGCGCCGTGGAGGAGTCCTACTCCCACGGGGAGTAGGATTCCTCCCTTCCCTAGTTGGAGTAGGAGAGGAAGGGAAGGAGGAGTAGGAGAGAAGGAAAGGGGGGCCGCACCCCCCAAACCTTCTCCAATTCGGCCTCCTGCCCAAAGGGGGTGCACCAGACCCTTGTGGTCTGGTGTGCTTCCTTCTTATGGCCCATAAGGCCCATAACTTCTCCCGGGGGGGTTCCGGTAACCTCCCGGTACTCTGGAAAAATGCCTGAACCACTCGGAACCCTTCCGATGACCAAAATAGTCATCCAATATATCAATCTTTACATCTCGACCATTTCAAGACTCCTCGTCATGTCCCCGATCTCATCCGGGACTTCGAACAACCTTCGGTACATCAAAACACAAAAACTCTTATTACGATCGTCACCGAACTTTAAGCGTGCGGACCCTACGGGTTCGAGAACTATGTAGACATGACCAAGACACGTCTTCGGTCAATAACCAATAGCGGAACCTGGATGCTCATATCGGCTCCCACATATTCTACGAAGATCTTTATCGGTCAAACCGCATAACAAGATATGTTGTTCCCTTTGTCATCGGTATGTTACTTGCCCGAGATTCGATCGTCGGTATCTCAATACCTAGTTCAATATCCTTACCGGCAAGTCTCTTTACTCGTTCCGTAACACATCATCCCGCAACCAACTCATTAGTTGCAATGCTTGCAAGGCTTATAGTGATGTGCATTACCGAGTGGGCCCAGAGATACCTCTCCGACAATCGGAGTGACAAATCCTAATCTCGAAATACGCCAACCCAACAAGTACCTTCAGAGACACCTGTAGAGCACCTTTATAATCACCCAGTTACGTTGTGACGTTTGGTAGCACACAAAGTGTTCCTCTGGTAAACGGGAGTTGCATAATCTCATAGTCATAGGAACATGTATAAGTCATGAAGAAAGCAATAGCAACAAACTAAACGATCAAGTGCTATGCTAACGGAATGGGTCAAGTCAATCACATCATTCTCCTAATGATGTGATCCCGTTAATCAAATGACAACTCATGTCTATGGCTAGGAAACTTAACCATCTTTGATTCAACGAGCTAGTCAAGTAGAGGCATACTAGTGACATACTGTTTGTCTATGTATTCACACATGTATTATGTTTCCGGTTAATACAATTCTAGCATGAATAATAAACATTTATCATGATATAAGGAAATAAATAATAACTTTATTATTGCCTCTAGGGCATATTTCCTTCATATATACAACTCTTCTTTAAGAAATCCATTAAGGAATGCAATTTTGACATCCATTTGCTAGATTTCATAAAATGCGGCAACTGCTAACATGATTCAGACAGACTTTTAAGCATCGATACGAGTGAGAAATCTCATCGTAGTCAACACCTTGAACTTGTCGAAAACATTTTTACGACAATTCGAGCTTTGTAGATAGTAACACTACTATCATCATCCGTATTCCTCTTGAAGATCCATTTATTCTCAATGACTCACCGATCATCGGGCAAGTCAATCAAAGTCCATACTTTGTTCTCATACATGGATCCCATCTCAAATTTCATGGCCTCAAGCCATTTTGCAGAATCTTGGCTCATCATCGCATCCTCATAGTTCGTAGGTTCATCATGGTCAAGTAATATGACTTCCAGAACAGGATTACCGTACCACTCTAGTGCGTAACGTATTCTGGTTGACCTACGAGGTTTGGTAGTAACTTGATCTAAAGTTTCATGATCACCATCATTAACTTCCTCACTAATTGGTGTAGGAATCACTAGAACTGATTTCTGTGATAAACTACTTCCCAATTCGGGAGAAGGTATAATTACCTCATCAAGTTTTACATTCCTCCCAATCACTTCTTTCGAGAGAAACTTCTTCTCTAGAAAGGATCCATTCTTAGCAACGGATATCTTGCCTTCGGGTCTGCGATAAAAGGTGTACCCAAAGGTTTCCTTTGGGTATCCTATAAAGATGTATTTCTTTGATTTGGGTTTGAGCTTATCAGGTTGAAACTTTTTCACATAAGCATCATAGCCCCAAACTTTAAGAAACGACAGCTTAGGTTTCTTGCTAAACCACAATTCATATGGTGTCGTCTTAACGGATTTAGATGGTGCCCTATTTAACGTGAATGCAGTTGTCTCTGATGCATAACCCCAAAATGATAGTGATAAATCGATAAGAGACATCATAGATTGCACCATATCTAATAAAGTACGGTTATGACGTTCAGACACACCATTACCCTGTGGTGTTCCAGGTGGCGTGAGTTGCGAAACTATTCTGCATTGTTTCAAATGAAGACCAAACATGTAACTCAAATATTCTCATCCATGATCAGATCGCAGAAATTTTATTTTCTTGTTACGATGATTTTCCACTTCACTCTGAAATTCTTTGAACTTTTCAAATGTTTTAGACTTATGTTTAATCAAGTAGATATACCCATATCTGCTCAAATCATCTGTGAAGATCAGAAAATAACGATACCCGCCGCGAGCCTCAACACTCATCGGATTGCATACATCAGTATGTATTATTTCCAATAAGTCAGTTGATTGCTCCATTGTTCCGGAGAACGGAGTTTTAGTCATCTTGCCCACGAGGCATGGTTCGCAAGCATCAAATGATTCATAATCAAGTGATTCCAAAAGCCCATCAGCATGGAGTTTCTTCATGCGCTTTACACCAATATGACCTAAACGGCAGTGCCACATATAAGTTGCACTATCATTATTAACTTTGCATCTTTTGGCATCAATATTATAAATATGTGTATTACTACGATTGAGATTCAATAAACCATTCACCTTGGGTGTATGACCTCAGAAGGTTTTATTCATGTAAACAGAATAACAATTATCCTTGATTTAAACGAATAACCGTATTGCAATAAACATGATCCAATCATATTCATGCTTAACGCAAACACCAAATAACATTTATTTAGGTTCAACACTAATCCCGAAAATATAGGGAGTGTGCGATGATGATCACATCGATCTTGGAACCACTTCCAACACACATCATCACTTCACCCTTAACTAGTCTCTGTTCATTCTGCAACTCCCGTTTTGAGTTACTAATCTTAGAAACTGAACTAGTATCAAATACTGAGGGGTTGCTATAAACACTAGTAAAGTACACATCAATAACATGTATATCAAATATACCTTTGTTCATGAACTAGGCCTTGTAGGGGCGTGTGGCCTGCCCTAGGCAGCCCCGCTCTCTCTCCCCTAAAGCCCAATAAGGCCCATATACTCCCCGGCGAATTCCCGTAACTCTCCGATACTCCGATAAGTATCCGAACCACTCAGAAACTTTCCGATGTCCGAATATAGACTTCCAATATATCGATCTTTACGTCTCGAACATTTCGAGACTCCTCGTCATGTCCCTGATCTCATCCAGGACTCCGAACAACCTTCGGTACATCAAAACACATAAACTCATAATACCGATCGTAACCAAATGTTAAGCGTGCAGACCCTACGGGTTCGAGAACTATGTAGACACGACCGAGACTCATCTCCGGTCAATAAACAATGGCGGAACCTGGATGCTCATATTGGCTCCTACATATTCTACAAAGATCTTTATCGGTCAAACCGCATAACCATATACGTTGTTCTCTTTGTCATCGGTATGATAATTGCCCGAGATTCGATCGTCGGTATCTCAATACCTAGTTCAATCTCGTTACCGCCAAGTATATTTACTCGTTCCGTAATGCATCATCCCGTAACTAACTCATTAGTTACATTGCTTGCAAGGCTTATAGTGATGTGCATTACCGAGAGGGCCCAGAGATACCTCTCTGACAATCGAAGTGACAAATCATAATCTTGATCCATGCCAACTCAACAAACACCATCGGAGACACCTGTAGAGCACATTTATAATCACCTAGTTACGTTGTGACGTTTGGTAGCACACAAAGTGTTCCTCCGGTATTCGGGAGTTGCATGATCTCATAGTCATAGGAACATGTATAGTTATGGAGAAAGCAATAGCAACAAACTAAACGATCATTGTGCTAAGCTAACAGATGGGTCAAGTCAATCACATCATTCTCTAATGATGTGATCCTGTTAATCAAATGACAACTCATGTCTATGGTTAGGAAACTTAATCATCTTTGATTCAATGAGCTAGTCAATTAGAGGCATACTAGTGACACTCTGTTTGTCTATGTATTCACACATGTACTAAGTTTCCGGTTAATACAATTCTAGCATGAATAATAAAAATTTATCATGATATAAGGAAATAAATAATAACTTTATTATTGCCTCTAGGGCATATTCCTTCACCAGTTTCATGGACGACAACCAACAGCATGTCAACATTAGTGTGTTCGTCATCAACACCTCATCTTCTTCTTTCTCATTCCTTGCCAACTTTAGTTCTCATTCCTAATTATTTTCTAGAATATTATTTCTTTCTTTTTTTGTTTTATTTCTTGGAAAACTCTTTCTTTGTCCAACACCGTAGACCACTTGGTGGTTTTAGTTCTTTTTCCTTCTTATGCTTGGAACACCCCTCTTTTCTACAATAGTATGAATCACCTACCAATGTTGTGTCATGTTGTCCTCTCCCGTGAATGTTTCGACAATCGTCAGCGTGTGTACATCCTGTAGAGCATAGTCATCATCCATCATGGTGAACGCTAGATCGCCCATTCCGTGAGCTCATCGTGGTCGTTGTCCATGTTGGCAAGCGGTGCTCGGCCATGTCGCTGAGAACCTGTTGATCATCGTTGCCCACGAGCGCTTACAAAATGATTCGGCGTGATTAACTGCTTGCTTAATTAATTAAGTACATAAATAATTAACGGCATACTTAATACCATGTATGCCTAATTAAATTTTAACCAAATAAATTAATTATCTGCCTAATTGAAAAAATCACTACATCTAATTATCTCTACGCATAATAAATTGTCTACATAATTAATTAATTGCATTAATGACTCGATTTCCAAATTGATTTAGTGTGAAAAAATTCCTATTTAAATGAGCCTAATTAATTGCATGCGTAATTAACTCTCTAGATAATTAATTGCATTAAAGGTTTGACTTCCAAATTGATGTTGTCCTCAATTTCCTAATATTTTCACATGAGTGGCTGCTACGAACAACGACGACAACTATCGAGTATTGTCGGACGCATTTCCCTAACGATTTTTTTGACATTTGGATGATCACAGTTGATTTGAGAATTTAGTCTGGCTCTCTGTATGACTCACAAGAAATATAATATGACAACATTCACATACGCCTGTATATGTGGCGGCCCGACGGCCCGCCTTTCGCCACGGCCATCCTCGATACCGTGATCCACACCATGTCCGGCGTCAGGCCCAGCCATAGCGTCTTACATGGTGCACATGCGTATGCGTACGCCCATAAGAAAAATGATATGTTATTTTTGTTGTATTAGGAAACTTGTAATTGTCAATTGATAATAACAAATGGCATAGCGCGTAGGAGTGGTGATTTGTTATGCGGGAATATATGCTTTTATTTTGAAATGTTATCAAGAAAAATTTTATATCTGTCTTTTAGGAAGGTGATCTCACATATATGATGTGATTTCTGAATTCTTAATTACCTGTTATTTACGTAATTGAATTGAATCAGCACCTGCCAAAGCAAGCACGAAACAAGATACCCCTTAATTGGATTTGGTTTTTTAACGGGAGGGAGAAAAACCAGCGAAAGGGGTGGTGAGAGGTGGGATGAAATAAAATCGGGCGAAAAAAGACTGTAGCAGGCTACCAACTCCTCCATTAGGTGTAGAGATCTTTTAGGAAGGTGATCTCACATACATGATGCGATTTATGAATTTTTAGTTACATGTTATTTACATATTTGAATTGAATTAGCACCTGCTAAAGCAAGCACGAAACAAGATCCCCCTTAATGGGATTTGGTTTTCTGACGGTAGAGAGAAAAACCAGCGGAAGGGTGGTGAGAGGTGAGGGAGTCCTGGACTAAGGGGTCCCCAGGCGTTCGACCTGTTATCCATGGGCCGGGCTGATGGGCTGTGAAGACATGAAGGTCGAAGACTGCACCGTGTCCGGATTGGACTCTACTTGGCGTGGAGGCAAGATTGTCGACCGAAGATTCCTCCTTATGTAACCGACTCCATGTAAACCCTAAATCCCCTCGGTGTCTATATAAACCAAAGGGGGTAGTCCGGAAAGGACACCACATATACCCATTACCATGCCCACATAGGCTAGACTTCTAGGGTTTAGCCATTACGATCTCATGGTAGATCCACTCTTGTAACACTCATATTCATCAATATCAATCAAGCAGGATGTAGGGTTTTACCTCCATAGAGAGGGCCCGAACCTGGGTAAACATCTTATCCCCCGTCTCCTGTTACCATCGATTCTAGACGCACAGTTCGGGACCCCCTACCCGAGATCCGCCGGTTTTGACACCGACAATGGTGCTTTCATTGAGAGTTCCACTATGCCGTCGATGAAAGGCTCGATGGCTCGTCTTGTCACTAAAGACAATATTACCGCAGGGGTAGTTTTGGCCTCGGGCCAAACTCTCCGGCTGGGCGACTTTACTATGATCGCCCGTTCGGCCGCAGGGCCGACGATGACCTTTCGGGCCATCGAAAATCCCCTTCGCATCAGCTCCGAGAACTCCAAGCAGATGGATCCGGTTGAGTTTTCGTCCTTAAATGAGCTCCTAGATCGCATCGCTGCTTTGGGAATCGCCACAGATTACGATCAGATCGGGCCAAAAACCGATCAGGGAGAAACCGAAATCCCACCGGTCATCCACCAGATTGCGGCAGTCCTAGAGCAGGACGGCGAGTCTTCTTCTATATCGAAGACGGACTATGTTCGGGCCGCCGTTCATAAAGAGCCGGATACTCACCCGCGAAAAGACGCAACCAGCCCTCCGAACATAGCATCGGACGGCGGCTCCAAACAATCAGAAGATATTCCTGAACCCGGACTGTCTAGTCCGGAAGGTCGTCGGACTCCGGACAACCGGTTAGGTCGGGGTTTGGATTCAATTCCACCCACCCACCCGGACATAGAGGCTCTCATGAGCATAAAGCAGCAATCTCAGGAGAAGGTCCACCACTTTTGGTCCAGATTCCTCCTTGTCAAGAACAAGGTAAAAGATTGACGTGACAAGGACACAATATCAGCATTCTGCAAAAACTATGCGGACGAAGGAATCCTCAACGCCATCAATCGACGCCGCATACTCAAATTTGCTGACTTAGCAACAATCGTACAAAAATACTTCGCGATGGAAAGCGCATGGGAAACTCGGGCAGCTCGCTAGGAACCACCAGCCCCAACCCAACTTCCCCTACAGGTGAAAAGGGCGTACCCTCGGGGCACACCCAGTCCAACAGTCAAAAAATACAAAGCCACTATACGGCATGACACCGTTCTGGAAGGATGGCTCGACGGCCCATGCAAAATACATACAACAATAGATATCGTAGCAACCCACAGCCTTAAAGCATGTTGGATACTACGACAGGTAGCCAAGAGCGGCGAGTACATCCTTATCAAGGACGCCCCGGAACAACACCCCCCAGAAGACGACGACCCAAGAGTATTGACAGTCTTCGAGACATTCGCTTCAAATAACAAGCACAGAAGGGCACTTTGCAAGCTCAACGAAGTCTGCCAAATTGCTGTAATAAACCCATGGAACGACACGGCAATAATATTCAACGAAGATGATGAACCAAAGTACAGAGCAGCACAAGCACCAGCCGCATTAGTCCTCAGCCCCATCGTGGATGGGTTTCGACTCACCAAGGTCCTCATGGACGGCGGCAGCGGATTAAATCTCATTTACGAGGACACAATCCATAAAATGGAAATAGACATGAGCCGCATCAAACAAAGTAACACAACCTTTCAGGGAATTATTCCTAGTTGGGAGGCACGGTGCGCCGGCAAAATCACACTTGACGTGGTATTCGGATCGCCGGAGAACTATCAGTCCGAAGAAATAACCTTCCAAGTGGCCCCTTTCAGCAGCGGATATCACGCCCTGCTGGGGCGGGATGCTTTTACACGCTTCCAAGCTATACCTCACTACGGATATATGAAGCTCAAAATGCCTGGACCAAACGGTATAATCACTCTCGTCAATGATCCGGACATCGCACTCTGCGCTGAAAACAAAACCGCATCCCTGGCCCCGGAGGCGCTATCCGAAGCCCTCGCGGCCGAAGAATTAACTGCACTATGCTCCACAGTGGACAAGGACTATGTGATCCTCGACAAACGCTCCAAATCCACCTCGTTTAAACCGGCAGAAGAAATAATCAAATTCTAGGTCCACCCAATGGACCCCAAGAAGACGGCATCCATCGGAGCTCAACTAAACCCAACAGTTGACGCCGCACTGCGAGAATTCTTGCGCGAAAACTGGGACATATTTGCCTGGCACCCTTCGGATATGCCAGGGATCCCACGCAAGCTGGTCGAACATAGCCTCAATATATTAAAGGGGTTTAAACTAGTTAAGCAAGCACTGCGACGCTTTTCCAAACCCAAGCGACAAGCCATGGGGGAGGAGCTGGCCAAACTCATCGAGGCCGGATTCATTAGAGAAATCAAACATCCGGACTGGCTGGCAAACCTGGTGATGGTACCAAAGAAGGACAAATCCTGGCGTCTATGCGTCGATTTCAAAGACCTCAACAAAACCTGCCCTAAGGATCCCTTCCCCCTCCCCCGCATTGATCAAATCATTGATGCCACTGCAGGACACGACTCACTGTGTTTCCTCGATGCATACTCCGGATACCATCAAATCAAAATGAAGGAATCCGATCAAGCTACAACAACATTTATTACTCCATACGGGCCATTCTGCTTCAATACCATGCCCTTCGGGCTCAAGAATGCCGGTGCCACATATCAACGCATGATTCAAACATGCCTGGAGAAACAGATTGGCAAAACAGTAGAGGCTTACGTTGATGACGTTGTCATCAAAACCAGGCACATGGAAACACTAATAGACGAATTACGTCTTACATTCGACAACCTGATCAGGGCATATGACATTAAGCTCAACCCAGAAAAGTGTGTCTTCGGCGTCCCCGTTGGAAAACTGCTGGGCTTTATCATTTTCAATAGAGGAATCGAAGCAAACCCAGCCAAAATCCGAGCTTTGTCACAATTGGCTAAGCCAATAGACCTTAAGTAAGTTCAAAAACTTGCAGGTTGCGTGGCAGCTCTAAGCCGCTTTATCTCCAGATTAGGAGAAAAGGCATTGCCTCTCTATCGCCTTCTACGGCGAACCGACTTCGAGTGGACGGACGCGGCAACAGCCGGATTGGAAGAAATAAAAACCCTTCTTGCGAGCAATCCAATCCTGGCCGCACCAAACTCTGGCGAACCGATGTTATTATACATATCGGCAACACATCAGGTGGTGAGCGCTGTACTCGTTGTTGAACGAGAAAAGGACGGACATAAATTCCCGCTTCAGAAGCTAGTATACTACGTATCTACTGTCCTTACACCATGCAAATCCCGGTACCCTCATTATCAAAAAGTAGCATACGCGGTCTTCATGGCATCCCGAAAGCTCCGTCACTACTTCCAGGAGTGTTCGATCACGGTGGCCTCTGAAGTGCCACTCAACGACATTATAAATAACTGCGATGCTACGGGCTAGATTGCCAAATGGGCCATTGAGCTCCTGCCATTTGACATTACATACAAACCACGTCGAGCTATCAAATCCCAAGTACTGGCCGACTTCATCGCCGAATGGACAGAGGCCGAACTCCCTAAAGAGTACGACACATACTCCAATTGGGCCATGCACTTCGACGGTTCCAAAATGTTGGCAGGGTTAGGAGCAGGTGTCGTCTTAACGTCCCCTACCGGAGACATCGTCCAGTATGTTCTCCAAATACTATACACAGACTCCAATAATGCAGCCGAATACGAGGCCTTATTGCATGGTCTCCGGATGGCTGTCTCCACGGGCATACACCGCCTAGAAGTGCGCGGGGACTCAAACCTTGCAATATCTCAAATAAATGGAGATTTCGACGCTAAAGATCCGAAGATGGCAGCGTATCGTAACGCAGTCATAAAAATGTCAGCCCGGTTCGAGGGGCTCGAGTTCCATCATGTGGCTCGAGAAAGTAATCAAGAGGCGTATGTTCTTGCTCGTATTGGCGCTAAGCGCGACCCCATCCCACCTAATATCTTCCTGGAAAGGCTCTTTAAGCCATCCGTGGTGTGGTAGGGGGAAAACGGCAACGCTAGTCTGGACCCAAACATAACCCCAGATCCCGGAAACATCGACATAACACCATCGGCGCATCTCATCATGACAGTCATTGCCTCATGGACCGAGCCCTTCCTGGCCTACCTTAATAAGAAGGAGCTTCTCGAGGACCAGAATGAGGCCCGCTGCATTGTCCGGCGCTCGAAGGCCTACAAGGTTCATGATGGAGAGCTCTACAAGAAAAGCGCCACCGGAGTCCTCCAACGATGTATATCCTAGGAAGAGGGGCAGCAGCTCTTGGCTGAAATTCACGCCGGACTCGGCGGGCACCACGCCACAGCTCGGGCCCTTGTTAGCAAGGCTTTCCGTACAGGGTTTTATTGGCCGACGGCCCGAGCGGATGCACCGGACCTTGTCCAACATTGCATCGGATGCCAACTCTTTGTCGATCAAAGCCATATGCCCCCCACTACCCTACAAATAATCCCCATCACTTGGCCTTTCGTCGTCTGGGGACTTGACATGGTTGGACCCCTTAAAGGAGGAAGCCATAAGAAAAAATATCTGCTGGTTACGGTGGACAAATTCACTAGGTGGATACAGGCTAAACCGGTCAAAGCGGCCGGGTCCGGCCCGGTGATAGACATCATATCCGATGTTGTGCACCACTATGGTGTCCCACACAACATCATCACTGACAACGGCTCCAATTTCACAGCCGACGAGGTAAAAACCTGGTGTACTAATCTAGGCATTGAACTAGATTAAGCCTCCATCTACCACCCACAAACCAACGGTCAAGTCTAACACGCCAACAGTCTTATTATGAGCGGCATCAAACCCAGACTAGTGCGGTCTTTAAAAGAATCAGACAAGCACTGGGTTGAGGAGCTTGACTCCGTACTTTGGGGGCTGCGGACCACGCCCAATCGTACTACCGGGTACACACCTTTCTTCATGGTGTATGGTGCAGAGGCCGTATTGCCCTACAATATTATTCACGACTCACCTAGAGTGCGTATGTATGAGGAGAGAGAATCCGAGCTCGATCGGCAGGACAGCCTAGATGCCCTGGAGGAGGAACGCGATGTCGCAAAAGCCCGCTCAGTAGTTTACCAACAGCAGGCTCGAAGATATCAAAGCAGAGAAGTACGGGCCAAGACTTACAATGTTGGCAAACTCGTTCTACGGCTCCCGGGGAAGAAAAGGACAAACTCAAGCCTAAATGGGAGGGTCCCTTCATAATTGACGAAGTTCTCACTAGAGGAGCGTACCGTCTTCGCGATGCATCAGACAATCGCCTTGAGCCGAGCCCCTGGAACACGGCCAGACTCCGGAGATTCTACGCCTAGCGCTAAACCCCTTGTTCGTCTCCTCCTCCCCTATAGTTTCCATTGTTTTTTCTCTTCTCCGAGTACTTTCTTCTTTCTCGCTTTAATGCTTTAGTGCGTCTAGACCACACACCATTGGCACATACATCTTTAAACATGTACGCCACTTGTACTTGGGGGCTTCTCGGATAGAAGTTCTTGTCATTCCTTGAGCATCAAGCTCCTCACATATGAGTTTTTCCATATGTACCTTTTCTTCACCACTATATGCATCGATATGACTTAAGTTTTGGCCAAGCTGGGTTGCCTGGCTCCTGTGCTTATGCCCTACATTCCCGTTAGTTCGGCTAGGGCATAAGGGAGCACCTCTGCGATTGTTACTGCCGGGTCATCCGGATGTGTACCTCAGACTGGGTGAAGCCGAAAGCTAGCGTTCTTAAGGGAATATTCGGTCGATGAATTAAAGATGTTTTCTAAACTCACTCCATTGTGCACCCCCAGAAGTTATACGAACTGTGGTGCTTGCATCACAATCCCGACATGTACATTAAATGCATGCACACCCAGGGAAAGGAACCCTTAACAGAACTATTCTCTCTGGAAGATGTTTCTTACGATATCCATGTAATATAACATAGCTAGCCGAATACAACTTGTCTGTTCAAGAAACTATGACCCCTACGCCTAGTTTTCCAAGCATACCCCGCCTATTCGGCCGTGACAGTATTTGGAAACACTCCGCACCTTAGAGTCCGGAGGTTGAAGCGAAAAGGTCTGCCATGACAAATGATATACACTTCAGCTAGATGAGGAAAGTACACAGTCACTTGGACTCGAACACCTCTTCCTCTAGACCTTCCAACAGGCAGTCTAACTTACAATCCTGTTGAGAATATTTGGCGGCCACCTCTACTTGGTCATATACTATACTAACGGGAATTTCTTCCCCATTCGGCCCTACTGTCCCGACACGAGCCATGTGATTAGGATCCAGCTTGGTATAGCGCGTCTTCACCATGGCCCAGGCCTCTCACGCACCCTCTCGGCAGGTAGATATCTTCCACAGACGGATACGCCACCACGCTCCCTTGAACAACTCTCCCAACTTCTCCATGCTTCCTGGAGGGGAGTCAGATGGCCATAAAGCCTTGGCTACACTCCGCATAGCCTGCCGAGCTTGCTCGTGCAACTGCGACAGCTCCTGCAGAAGATCATTTGATGATCCGGACATTTCCTCTTCGGGGCGGTTCGTCAACAAACCTGCAATTACAGCTATATCAGCTACCGCTACCTCCAAACTATTGTAAGATAAAAGCGGCCACATACTGAATATGCCGCCTCGGAGCTTCTTGTTCTCCTTCACAGAGTCGGCTAGCTGCGCTCACACATCTTTCAGTTCTTCGCCTAGGTTGATGTTTGAATCCTGGAGTTTCTTTTTCTCTTTAACAACCTTTGTCAATACACGCTCACCCGCTGCTAGCAGCTTTTTGGCTCCCTGTTCTTCGCTTCGAGCGGCGTCCAGCTGCTCTTGTACTTGGTCTAAACGACCCAACACAAAAATTAGAACCCAGATTCACACTATCGGTGTAGACTTATGAATTTTCGATGGAGGAAAATATTACCTGGAGATGCTTTGTATTTCTCCAGTTCGGCGTTAGCAGCAAGCAGCTGGCGTTGACACTTTTCTAGTTCCTGAGCCAGCTGGTTATTCTTCTCCGTAAGAACCTGGCTGTACATTGATCCTTAAATCAGTTGATTCAACTCCTTTAAGTATCGGGCTACTGGCATATCGTTGTCATAGTCAGACAAAGCGAATTTACCTGCACATCTTTCAGATGTTGCTTTGTGGCCCTGCTAATCCCATCTCGAGCAGCCTGGATGTACGCATCGACTGTGTTGAAGGCGTTAAACGACTCCTCCGAAAAGCCAGGATCTTGTAGAATGGCCCGGCGGTGCCGACGATTCATAGCACTCTCCACTTCAGAGTTGGTGACCGATACATCGTCCGAATCCTCGGCTGGAGGACAGTCCGGCGTCGCCCCTGCATCAGCCCCCGTCTTCACGCCGGGATTTGAATCTTGGCTGTGGGAAGTACGGCCGCTCGGACCCCCGGATACAGTCCGGCGCGCCTTCCTCCTGACAAATGGAAAACGAGAAGGTCACGGTTGGACGTGACTGCTCAGGCGTAGGTTGGCGAATTCATACCTCTTCGATGAAGGCGCGACCGTGTTTTCATTTGCTTTCCTCTTGGAAGGATTGTCCGGTGCGGGAGCCGATCTCTTCGAAGCCGCTGAACGTATCCCCTGTGAAGCACGATACGTTGCTATGGGTAAGACGGAGTAATAGCACTCTTTTAGAGAAGGCGATTTCTTAATTATTTACCCGAGAAGCAGGAAGAAGGCCTGGATAGTCTGCGGTAATGGCCACTTCTGTGCCGTCGTAGCTGGTCTGGTAGAACACTCCCTTCGCAAGCACCACAAATATATCTGTGTCCTCTTCGAACCCGGGATCTAGCTCCCAGTTGTGATCCTACGGCTGTGGGGCGGGACTATAAAATCCCTCGGTGACCTTTCGCCAGTGCTGTCATAAGCAAACGAGCTAGAAGTTTATCAAAAGCAATTTGGAGATGTAAGAAGTAAAAAACGGAGGGGTCGGGCCTTACCCAGCTGGGAGGGTTATACATAGAGTACCTGTCTCTAGATTTGATGCGGAGAAATTCCTTTTCCTCCCCTTTAAATAGTTCGGCTAATATCTTAGCCAAAGCGGCAGGGGTATCCGGACCTTTCCGACCGCAGCGAGAAGCGTCGTCCTCCCCATTATAGTGCCACATGGGAAGCCCTTTGTATTGGAGCGGTTGAACCCCTCGCGCTATGGAAATCGCCATAACCTCGATTAGTGTGAGTCCGGACCAAGTGAGCTGTCTTATCCTACTCATCAGCTGACGAACCTCCGCGCCGTCTTCCTCTTCAAGACTCCGGGGACGCCAACTGTGGCGTTTCTTCAGCGGGACACGAGCAAATTCAGGAAGACCCTTTCGAATCGGGTCAGGAAGCGCAACGTCCTCTATATAAAACCATTCAGAGGGCCATTCATCAGGTGCCTTCCTTGGTGTGCCAGATGGATATCCGGTATCGGCGACGCACCACACTTCGGCTCTGCCCACTTCAAATATTGACCCTTCGTGATTGTGTGGGACGAGACAAAACAACTTCCTCCACAACTCGAAGTGAGCCTCGACGCCCAGGAAAAGTTCACATAAAGCGACGTAACCCGCAATGTGCAGAATAGAGGCCGGAGTGAAGTTGTGCAGCTGGAGGCCGTAACATTCCAGAAGCCCTCGGAGGAACGGATGGATTAGAAATCCGACGCCTCTTAGCAGATAGGGGACAAAACACACTCGCTCCCCCGGATGGATTGGGGAAGTCCTCTGCCTGAGTCCCCTCATTGAAGGAAGCTAGCCCCGATCGAACAGGGACTAGATCTACATGGGTAAGGAATCCCTGCGTTTGCAACTTCGTCAAACGGCTATGAGACACGGAATACCTCTCTCACTCGCCTTTCTCTGGGCCGGGACGAGTGGAGGAGCTGGGAGCATTAGCCATGCCGGAATGGTTTCTCCTAAAGCAGTCTTTGGGGATTTCTTCTGCGTAGCGCTGAATGGATCTGGAGTCCAATCTCTTTAAATAGACGCTCTTCCTCGCATCAAGGGGGTGTTATTTGCAAAAATACCTTGACTTTCCACATTCACTCGACACGTGAAGGACAAAGACTATTCAACGCGCGAAAGCCAAGGAGGTGACATTGGATCAATGGCCGAATACATACTTATTTTGTCCCAATACTGCCACGATTTGGATCACTTGACATCAATACTGTCAATGTCATGCTCATGATTTATTCATGGATTAATTTAATCAGAAAACTGCCTATTTTCTTATCAATCAAAAACCTAATTTGTGTAGGAGTTTTTCGAATTCTGGTTTTGCTGCTGCACTGAAACCGTCGCCGTTTACGGGGACGTAATTTAAGCGTTGGCAGACTAAAACCACCTTATGGCTCACTGCCATGAATGTGTTCTGGGTCGCCGGTGTGACTCCCACAGGAACGATCGCTCCTGATCAGGAGAAGGCGTTTAAGGAGGCCACTGTCGTGTTCCTCGGGGCAGTTCTGAGCGTGATTGGAGATAAGCTGGTTGACGCATATTTGCATGTGCGGTCTGCCAAGGACTTGTGGGAGGTGCTCGAATCTAAGTTCGGGGCTGCCGATGCAGGGAGCGAGATGTATATTATAGAGCAGTTCCATGATTGCAAGAGGTTGAAAACCGTCCTGTATTGGAGCAGGCTCATGAGATAATATGCATTGTTAAGGAGCTTGAGCTTCTTAAGTGCGAGTTATCGGGCAAGTTTGTCGCGGGCTGCATAATCGCTAAGCTTCCCAATTCCTGGAGGAACTTTGCCACCACTCTGAAACATCAGAGGCGTGAATTCTCTATGGAGGATGTCATTGGCCATCTGAGTGTTGAGCAGAATTCAAGGGCAAAGGACTCGCACGGAAAAGGGGTCGAAGGAACTTCTGTGGCCAACATGGTGCATCAGAAGAACTCCAATTCCCACAAGCCCAAGGGAAAGAACGGTGTCCAACAGAGTGCCGACTTTAAGAAGAAGGGTAAGAAGACCTTCAAGAAGAACAAGAAGGATGAGGGCTGCTTTACTTGTGGTTCGCTTGAACATTGGGCCAACAAGTGCCCAAACAAGTATAAGAAGCAAGGACAGGACTCCAAGTCTGTCAATATGATTGTGAGCAACAATGAGGGTGGTGCATCTGGGTACGGTAATTTATTTGCTGTATTTTTAGTTTGGCCGTCCACCGATTAGTGGGTCGACACAGGTGCAGGTGTTCATGTGTGTGCTGACATTTCATTGTTTTCTTCTTACCAGGCCACAGGTCACGGGTCCGTACTGATGGGGAGTGGCGCGAGTGCTTCTGTTCTTGGTGTTGGCACGGTCGATCTGAAGTTTACTTTGGGAAGGATCGTGCAGCTGAAGAACGTGCAACATGTCCCCGCCATCAAGAAGAACCTCGTTAGTGGCTCCCTTCTATGTAGAGAAGGGTTTAAGTTGGTATTCGAGTCTAATAAATTAGTTGTTACGAAATATGGACTATTTGTTGGAAAGGGTTATGAATGCGGAGGCATGTTCCGCCTTTCTCTTGCAGATCTATGTAATAAAGTCGTGAACAATATTCATTTGAGTGTTAATGAATCTGAAGTATGGCATTCACGTCTTTGTCACATTAGTTTCGGTGTTATGATGCGGCTAGCAAAATCGAATTTAATCCCGAGTTTCACTTTAGCCAAAGGTTCTAAGTGCCATTCGTGTGTGCAATCTAAGCAACCTCGCAAGCCTCACAAGGCAGCAGAGGAGAGACACTTGGCGCCACTGGAACTCATACATTCTGATCTTTGTGAGATGAATGGTGTGTTGACTAAAGGTGGAAAGAAATATTTCATGACTTTGATAGATGATTCCACTAGTTATTGCTATGTGTATCTGTTAAATACTAAAGATGAGGCTCTACACTACTTCAAAATCTATAAGGCAGAAGTTGAGAATCAACTTGAAAAGAAAATTAAACGAGTCCGGTCAGATCGTGGTGGAGAGTACTTCTCGAAAGAGTTTGATGCCTTTTGTGCGGAACACGGCATTATTCATGAGAGGACGCCTCCTTACTCACCCCAGTCAAACGGGGTTGCCGAGCGGAAAAACCGTACTCTAACTGATTTGGTTAACGCCATGTTAGGTACGTCGGGTTTATCCAAGGCATGGTGGGGGAGGCTATAATGACATCCTGTCATGTCCTGAATAAAGTTCCGACAAAGGATAACGAGATCACTCCTTACGAGAAGTGGACCAAGAGAAGGACAACACTCTCGTACTTACGTACCTGGGGCTTCTTGGCGAAAGTTAATGTGCCAATCCCCAAAAAGCGTAAGCTTGGACCAAAGACTGTGGACTGTGTTAATTTGGGCTACGCTATGAATAGTGCTGGCTATAGATTTCTAGTAGTGAAATCTGAGGTACCTGACATGAAAGTCGGTACAATTATGGAGTCTAAAGATGCTGCATTCTTTGAGGACATTTTTCCCATGAGAGATGTACAAAGCACTTCTAGACAGGAATCTGAGGAGACTCCTGAACCTGCCATTCCGATGGAATATTATAATCAAACACATGATGAAAATCCTGAGGAGGATAATGAGGAATCCCTTGGTAGGGGCAAGAGACAAAGGACTGTAAAGACCTTTGGTGATGATTTCTTCATATACCTCGTGGAGGATAATCCCACTTCTATTTCAGAAGCGTATGCATCTCCAGAGGCTAACTACTGGAAGGATGCGGTCCGTAGCGAGATGGATTCCATCATGGCTAACGGGACTTGGGAGCTTGCTGAACGTCCTTATGGTTGCAAACCATTGTGATGCAAGTGGGTGTTCAAGAAGAAGCTTAGGCCCGATGGTACGATAGAAAAGTACAAGGCTAGGCTTGTGGCCAAGGGCTACGCCCAGAAAGAAGAAGAAGATTTCTTCGACACTTATTCACCTGTGGCCAGACTGACCACCATTCGAGTATTACTCTCGTTGGCGGCCTCGCATGGTCTTCTCATTCATCAGATGGATATTAATACGGCTTTCCTGAACGGAGAGCTAAAGGAGGAAATCTATATGCAACAGCCTGATGGCTTTGTGATGGATGGTCAGGAAGGAAAGGTGTGTAAGTTGGTGAAATCTTTGTATGGCCTGAGACAAGCGCCTAAGCAATGGCATGACAAGTTTAATGAAACATTGACATTTGTTGGCTTTGTTGTTAATGAGGCTGACAAATGTGTATACTATCGCTATGGTGGGGGCGAAGGAGTTATACTGTGTTTGTATGTTGATGACATACTGATATTTGGGACTAATCTCAAGTTGATCGAGGAGGTTAAGTCTTTCCTATCTCAGAACTTTGAGATGAAGGACCTTGGAGTGGCTGATGTTATCTTGAACATCAAGCTATTGAGAGATGATGAGGGTGGGATTACACTTTTGCAATCCCATTATGTTGAGAAGATGTTGAGTCGTTTTGGATATTCGGACTGCAAACCATCTCAAACACCATATGATTCTAGTGTGCTGATTCGAAAGTCTAAAGGCACAGCTATAGATCAATTGAGATACTCTCAGATTGTTGGTTCACTACAGTATCTAGCGAGCACAATGAGGCCTGACATCGCATTTGCTATTAGCAAACTGAGCCGATTTGTTTCCAAACCGGGTGATGTACATTGGCGTGCTCTTAAGAGAGTTATGCGCTATCTGAAAGGTACTATGAACTATGGACTTCACTATACCGGATACCCGTCGGTACTTGAAGGGTATAGTGATGCGAATTGGATCTCTGATGCTGATGAGATGAATGCCACAACTGGGTATATATTTACTCTTGGAGGTGGTGCTGTTTCCTGGAAGTCTTGCAAGCAAACGATCTTAACAAGATCGACAATGGAAGCAGAATTGACAGCATTAGACACATCGGGTGGCGAAGCAGAATGGCTTCGAGATCTGTTGATGGACTTGCCAGTGGTTGAGAAGCCGGTTCCGGCCATCCTTATGAACTGTGACAATCAAACAGTTATTGTCAAGGTGAAGAGTTCAAAGGACAACATGAAGTCCAAAAAACACATAAGAATGAGATTGAAAGCTGTCAGAAAATTGAGGAACTCCGGAGTGATAGCATTGGATTATATTCAAACGGCTAAGAATCTGGTAGATCCCTTTACTAAAGGGCTATCACGTGTTGCGATAGATAACGCATCAAGGGAGATGGGTATGAGACCCACATGAGTTGCCATGGTAGTAACCCAACCTATGTGATCGGAGATCCCGTGAAGTAGGACCTGGGAAAACAAGCCAGTGGTGAACTGAGGAGAGTAACTTTACTAACCCACTCCGTTGGAAATGCAATACTCTCGGAAACTGTATGGAAGGATGACTACTGTCTTAAGGTGTTCCAAGGCTTATATGCATAAGCAAGATGCTATCCTACAGAGCGATCTTTGGAGGAACACATCTATATGAGCCCGACTGCTGATCACAGTCTATGAGATTGGGGTGATCTCTAGCAAGCTCATGAACAGGCCAGGAGTGTGACTAATATGCTCCACCCGAGGGGTCGGCCTTCGGCAGCCTCGTATCAGTGAGACTTGTGGTGAAACTTCTTGACGCCAAACTGACAATTCAAGGCATAGTCCATTGTTCAGTTGTGAAGGAGTGTAACTACTTGGTCTAGGTGGAGCTCAACCTTAATCGGTCTCCACTGAGATGCTGGTATATCAAAACAGCGTTTGGAACAAAGGATAAACTGGGCCCCTGAGATCTGGTGGGGGATTGTTGAAATATGAGATGGGCCTAGAGCCCATATGACAATTTCAGATTTGATCTCTAAGGGCCCATGTAGGTAGCATGACAAGGTGGTGGGAAGTTTAGTCCCACCCCGGAAGTGGAAGGAGAGTTGGAGTGGTTTATAAGGGATTCTCTTCTTCATGCTATTGGAGCTTGAGAAGAGATGAGGCCCTCGCGCACTCCTCCTCCTCCGCTCGCCTCGCCACGCCTCGTCACGACGCGCCGCGCCGCTTCTTTTTGCCGGTCAGGAACGGAGAGTCTTTGACAGGTGGGGCCACGATCTGAGACGTCGGATCGTGGGCTACCGACTTGGATGTGGGTTCAGCCCACGTCTCTCCACACGCAGCCGCACATATATATGTGGGGCGCTGCCAACCCTAGCCGCCACGAAACAGAACGCATCTCCGCCTCCACGCCCGCGTCGTTCCTCTGCTGCTGCTGCCGCCGGCGACTCCGTCCCGTTCACCGCGTACACGGTTGACGGGAGAGCAGGCCTCCGAAACCCCGCCTCTCCGGATCCTGTACGGGAGAGGGGCGATTAGGTTTTTGGGTAGCGACTACGCGACTGCTCGCTTCTGTTCATCTACGTCCACATCGCCTTCGTGATCACCATGTCGACCGACGCCGACCGTGCCGCCGCTGAGAAGGCCGAGGCCGACAAGAAGGCCGCCGAGGATGCCGCGGCTACTGCCGCCGCAACTGCCACCGCATGGCCGATTAAAGGGTATACATCGTTTATCCCTCTCATGTTTCTTTCTGTTGTAGCAGTACTAGCGATATGCGTAGATGTTTCTACTATATGCGTAGTACATGCTTTGTTAGATCGTAACCAGTGCGTTATCAATACTGTCAATGTCATGCTCATGATTTATTCATGGATTTATTTAATCGGAAAACTGCCTATTTTCTTATCAAACCGGGCCGGCCACAGTGACACTACATCGCTTTCTTGCTCCTCTTTTATTACGCACATAGTATTATTACTGTCTACAAACACCTTGTGGATCACTTGACATCATATACAGAGAAACCGGTCTAGCTTTTGTCTCCCACAGCTTCTTCTTATGGCTAACGCTGACTGACACCATGCGTGTCAACACCAACAAACTACAGTAAAAACGAGCGACGGCAGCTACATTTGCTACGTACGTACGGTTCTCTCCCCGGACTGGATTCGGATTCGGTGTCGTTAAAACCTAACAGAGGCCGGCCATGCATGCATGCACGCACGCACGCAGCGAGGGCTTTGGGTTCACTTGCTGCTGCCCTTGCCGTGGCCGTAGAGGCGGAAGAGGTTGAAGGCGGAGACGAGGGCGACCCCGACCATGGTGGCGCTGGCGGCGACGGCGCACGCGACGCCGCCCCCCGCCTGCGTGCAGAACCGCTGGTACAGCTCGCACGTCTTCATCCACTGGAACTCCACCTCCCCGGTCTTCCCCAGCAGCGCCGCCTCCATCGCCACCGCCACCGCCCCGATTATCACGTACGCCATCACCTGCAGCACGCAGCAACATCTTACATTTTTCAAACTTACTCACAGATTTATCTTTACAGAATATAAAAGTTTATCATAAGTACGGCAGCGACTTAGTATTTTTTTTGTGCGAGTCAGTACAGTTCTAGAAGCAATCGTGTCGAGCTCGTGAAGCTGGTCGTCGTCCTGGTAGCAGACTGAAAACAGGTTACTCCAAATGAACAGTGCACGAGTACCACGATCTTGTTGGGGGAGTTCAATGGTAGAATGAATAGGCAACTGAGCAGCCCAGGGCTTGGCATCACATTAATACCAGCCATGTGGTGTTTATGATGGTTCCGAACTCGTGATCTCCCCAACTAATACCAGCACGCACTGTCCATCCCGGGGCTTGCTGAATCCAGGCAGCAGATGCACATGCTCGCATTTGACCGTGAGAGAGAGACCATTCCTTTGTCAATTTGGCAACATCTTATTTGTTATTTCATACTTGCACCATCAATACTACTGTATGTCTATAGTGAGTAGTACATATTTGGGGAACCATGACAATGACATAAGTAAAGGGTCACTGCAGAATGCATAACAGCCCTGCGTTGACATGGAGTATGTTCGAGCAACCGTTTGGTTGTGCACATCTTAGCTATGCAGAAGCAGGGGAGTCGATCATCATGGTTTGTACTTTGTACCAGCTGGATGCTACACTTATAAATTAATAAAAGCGCCCTTTATAGGAAAAAAATACTGTTCACCCAACCACAAATATTGCTGGTCTTAATTAAGTGTGTTTTTTCTCATAATGATTTGGCAATTAATTTGCAAGGAATATACCAAAATGTGGCTATGTGTTGATCGTGATATGTGACCTGATGTACGGACAAGTTCTGATACAAACAGTACCGCGGCAGCTAGGCGAGATCGATGTGACCTGACGATAGCCCAATCTATAATCTCTAGGATCAGAGGAGAGGAGTGCCCCATATGCTATAAATGCAAAATTCAAGCAGTAGTTTTCCCCTCTTTTATCTCTGTAAAGGTCAGTATTATGGACAGTAAGTTTTTAAGTTTCATTTTCTCTAGCTGTAGAGAAAAAGGAAAAGAAGTTCTTATGTTAGTAAATCCATGCAGTTTACACATCTGGCAAATGCATGAATTTTGTGATAGTCTAATACTCTCATTCTTCACACAGAAGGACCTCTGTTGAGTGTCAAGAGCGACAAACATTTCCCCCACTAAAATGCGCCCGTGATAGCCGAAAGCCACACACTGATAGTGACGAACAAGGAGACAAACATGTTGTATGTATGCCAACGAAAGCAAACAAATGACAAGGAAAGCTGATGGCGACAATAACGACTATATTAACTTGCCTGATCACAGGAGAAGATCGCCCATGCCAAGGGCCTGCTGAGAAGGATGCCACCCCTGATAATGCTCACCAGGCACCTCGCGCCCTGCAGCAGGCTGTAACAGGCAACCATTCCGCTTGCTATCACCAGGATCCTGCATCCAAAGCCAAGTGATCAGCACACCACTACTACTGTGTGGAGTAGTACTTCATGTTGGCCTACAGAATTACTTGTACATGTTACAGCCTTGATGGCCTGGGTTAGCTTTTCAATTGTACTACTACTTGGCACATTATGCACTCGTTGGTCCAGTCTTGACTGCATGAGGATGGTCCTGCTAGCTAGCTTGTGGAGAGGTGTTAAATGTGGAGAGAAACAATGAAGATTTTTTGAAGTGGGCGATGCAAACGCACACACACATCTGATGGCTTCAATGCCGATCATAAATTGGCTGCCAAACATCCCGAATCGCTGATCATGGAGCACTGTATCATTCGCGTTTTCAACAAAAAATAATGATAATTCTCCACTGATAGAAGAACACCATGATGAATTATTAGCACAGTAAAAATCTGTTTTTTTCAGATGCGGTAAAATGGTAGATGTGCCTCAACCGTGCTCGCCGGTAGGTAGGTTATATGCAGTCAGTGTACGCGCCCCCATAAATGATCTAAGTAACCATTGAGCACTGCACCACGTGGTGGGTGCGACGATGCCTGCTACTGCGAGCACGCTCACACTTGTCGTTCTCCACCTGCTACCCGTTTCACCTCGCTCCCGCTGCGATGCCATCTCATCAGGGTAAGGGACAGGCCAGCATACGTAGGTACGTACGCACCATTGATTGTCAATGGAGTTTCACGGCCGAGCTTGCCTGCCCGTCTACATGCATGCAGGCAGGCAGAGCCTTCCCCGGCGCGGCCACGCAGCGAGGCGGGGAGGCCGCGGCGGCACCGGCACATATGGGGGATGGGCCGTTGGCCCCGACAGGGGGATAAAATGGCCTTTAAAGCGCTTTGTTTCCTCCGTGACGACGTACTACGTCGCCTCTCGTCTCTGGCTAATTATCGCGGTGGTTGCTCCGCTAACTACTCCTGCAGTCAAAAAGAAAAAGAAAACTACTACTCCTGCACTGTGCGCTGAACTGCTGCTGTGGTGGCTAATTAACCTGATCGCTTCCCGGCCGAAAAAATGGCTAACCCTGATGGGTGTGCCAAATTAAGGAAGATTTCTATGAAAAAAACTGCGGGGCAGGAAGATTACTATAACTGAGCATGCGTTGCTCGTAACGGAAGTGGTACCAGGACATTGGCCGGGTTACTCAACATCCAGAGGGTAATAAGGTACAGGCTCGTCGTGTGAAAACCAGTAGTGAAAAGAATCTTAGCTAGAACAATGGGCTCGGTGGATCGATCCCATGGGCGACGGCGAGTGGACAATGATTCCGCGACATGGCATCGCTGGAACGCCACCGCAATGTGAACAGCCGTACCTAGTGGCCGGGCAGTGGCTACTTCGCGCAAAAAGGAAAAAGGAAATTTCATAGAAGATCCTCTTCTTGCTAGCTGCTGCACTGATACACAGCTTCGGTGAGACAGTGAGCCGTGACTTGTGAGACAGTGACTAGCCATGACCGATGAGACAGTGGGCCGTGGATGGTGGAGGCTGGAGTGGACATTTTTTTAGTGGCCGCAAGCAGAGAGAGCAGGTTGATTTACTACTGCATGCTACTAACTGAGAGGAATCAGGCGAGGAAATTAAGATGAGGTGGTGTGGTGATGGGGAGGGAGGGAGGGGCTTACACGAGGGACTGCATGTCGGTGTACCGGGCGACCTTCTGGATGGAGAAGAAGGTGCGGGACTGGCGGTCGGCGCCGAGGAGGGCGGCGGCCAGCACGGCGAGGCCGCACGCCGCGCACCGCAGGAGCACCTCGGCGGCGCGCACCCGCCGCTCCAGGGTGGCCGACACGCGCCCGCCCGCGCCGTAGTAGCACACCGGGACATTGCCGGGGCTCACCCCGTCGCCTCCGCCCCCTCCTTGCCTCATGGCAGCCTTCTGATTCCTCCCTGCTGCTGGTGTTTAGTGGCTAGTAGTGGCTAACTACTGAGGCCTCGAGGGAAGGGAGGGCTGATGCGTACTACGCTACGGGCCGGGGAGCGGAGGTATTTAAAGTGGGCAGAGGCAGATGAAGCAGAGGAGCGTAAATGTGCAGCGTCTCGGCTAGGCGCACTCCACCAACCCGGCGCCATTGGAGGGCCGTCCGGATGTGAATTTAATCGTTGAGATCAAATCAAAACGTGTGTATGGTTTGACTTAAGTGAGAATATGTGCATTTTAGTCATTTCTGCATTTGAGTAAATTTTGGAAGAACCACAACTTATGAGCCTTTACTACATGTTTTTTTATAAAGGACATCTCATTGAATTGATTTATACAACCACATCTAAAAAATGCCGGCCCTCTGCATAACATGATGTACACAGCCAATAAATCCAAACGACCGAAAAATAAACATTGTTTTTGTTGAAAATATGAGCAAATTACTACGAGATTTAATCCGAATAAATAGAAGATAAATCGTGACTACAGTAGCAGGGATTAAAAATTATGCGAACTAGCATAGCAGATGAACAAATCACATCTAGGGCACATACTAGAAACATGAATTCTACCACGATCTCGAACAGGAAGGATAGAATCACATACGGTGCAGCGGGAGCAGCACCGCCAGCGTTGACGTTGTCGCCCATGTCGTCGAGGATGAGGTTGCCGAGGTCGGGGAAGAAGTCGTCGCTGTCAGCAGTCGCGCGAGTGCGCTCCCCAAAAACCTGATTGCCCCTCTCCCGTATAGGATTACGAGAGGCGGGGTTCCGGAGGCCTGCCGTCCCTTCTCCCGGTGCACGCCGAAAGGAGGGATGGAGAAGACTTGCTTGGCGGCGCAATAATCTGAAACGGTGGTGAGAAATCATACGAAACGGCGGCGGCTAGGGTAGACAACTGCCTGACTATATAGAGCGGGCCGGGCAGGTCGTGTGAGTAAACCCCACGTCCGAGTCGTCACGATCCAAAAGAATCGGAAACGGTTTAGTAATTAACGTGTCCGTTAATTATGAATTAATGACTCATTAATTTTTCCTGAGCAGCAAAAATACAGACAACGTGCATAGCTCTGTTCTCAGCTCGGCTCAATCCTGCGGCGCGGCGCGGCGTGACGAGGCGTGGCGAGGCGAGGCGAGCGAGGAGGAGGAGCGCGCGTGTAGGTCTTTTATTCTCATGCTTATACACGTGGTAGAAGAGCTCACCTTATAAAGAGGTGCAACTCTCTCTGAACTTTCGGGGTAGGACTAAACTTTAACCTCACTCACTCCACTCACATGTGTACATGAATGAGCCAAGAGGATTTCAGAATTTTAGTTGGGCTTTGGGCCAAAGGCCTACTAGCAAAATTCCAACAGTTTTGCAGCAAAAATAAATCAATCCAGCCTAGGGTGAGACAGATCCTAAACGGAGATTACACCGCCATCCATGAAGGGAGAAAACTTCCATGGCCGTACGCTCCAGCCGGGTAGACGCCGTCATAAAAAGGTCTCTGTCCTCCGACTTCTGCAGGATAGACCAAAGTACGGAGCCATCGTGTACATGCATGAATAACCTTCGAAGTCGAGGTCGCGGGATGCCGTCCTACGCATGGCCTTGGTCAAAGAGTCCTGGTCAGTAGCTGCTAAACCATCAGCACCAACAGAGTGACGACCACTCCGTCTCAACGGTGAGGGTGTGAAGTTGGCTGCAACCACGGTCACAGCACCCCCGGGTGGTGGGGCAGAAGGGAGCGGCGAAGCTGAAGAAGACCAAGAGGGTTGCACCTCAGTCCCCGAGCCCTCGAACGGTGGTGACGGCGTGGGCGGCGTCGAAGCCGTGGGCATCGTCGCCCTGGAGGTGTCGAAGGCGTAGAAGACAATCCTTGTAGCTCTGCCATCGCCGACTCACGGTCAGCCCGAGCTGAAGGTGAGAAAATCACTCCCTGCCGAGCTGATGATGTCAACGTGGGTGACAGTGGTAGGGTTGGCGATGAAGAGGCCGCAACAGATGGCTTCTCCTGAAGCCTATGCCACGCCTGGGACCCCTCGTCGAGGCGATGTGGTGCTGCCATGGGATGATGCGGGCGGCGGCGGCGGAGTCCGGTGCACCATACTCGTCGTAGAAGCTGGCAACGCCAAAGTCCTAGAAGTGGGTGTCGTCGTGGCCGATGGAGAAGATCCCTCAGGTGGCGTAGAGACGACCTTAGTAGGTGAGCGTTGAAGTGGGTTCGGCGGTGTAACGACGATGAAGAAAGTCTTGTCTGGTGGAGAAGATCCCCCCGAAATAGACGGACACATGGACAACTGCATGGGCATCACACCGCCAGAGGTAGGAGCATCTGAAGGCTCCTTGGACGACGGAGTGGGTTTGGGCCTTTACTACATGTAAAACCACAATTATTTGGCTAATATTCATCTTGAGACCCAACCATTTTGACACTGAATCCAATACTTTTTTAGGGGGGCTGAATCTGACACTTGGGCGCACCTACAAGGACCGACAGTGGAAGAAAAAAACCACGTAGGATGAACTTTTTTAACGAGGCAAAAGAATTGTCATTTTCTTTGATTAAGAGAAAATGTTTATAAGTGGAGGCCCAAAACGAAGAATACAAAAGTCACTCCCGCCCCATCACATTACTCAACTGTTTTGGCTCCCTAAGGCTCCAAAGCAAAGCAAGACCTCCTCTTTGATCCTAGCGAAGATGACCCCAACCGTGTCAGCATCACAGAAAGTGGGTTACACCGACCGTACTAGCGTGTGGGTCCAGCCAAAAAGCTACAGGAATCACACAAGAATTCTACCCAAATACCACTGCAACATCCAGACGGAGTCAACCACATGGTGCCATGTAGATCTTTGTGAAGATTTACCGTGTGGTAAATCTTCGTTTAATCTAGACTGAATCTCCAAAAACGTCATCAGTGATGTCATAGAGTGGTGCTCGGAGTCCCAAGCATTGACCACCCGATGTATGCGTTAGGTATGCAAGCGGTTCTCAATGCAGCCGGGAAGCCACGCCACCGACCGTGCATTCAATGCGTGTGCAGGCCACCCCGCGTAGCCCGCTGTAGGTCTACATATTGTACACCGCCATAATCGTTACCGACAGATGGTGTGAGCGCCTTGGTACGATAAGGTGTAAACCTTATCGGTCAGGTGAGTGCAACAAGGCCCAGACACCTTTTTGACTAAGGGAAGCGGCGCCTCGCGTCGCATGATGAAGGACAATGACAGGAGGAACCCACGAACCAGGACGATCGTCACAGGTACTCAAGTACCTGACAAGCCGCAGTTCGAGCTTATCGCGTGCGGAGACCGAAGACAAGTTCCATATACGTGGGGCAGGCGCCCACTTATACTTATAGCCATTCACACTCGTTAAACCAGTGTTGAGAGGCAAAGTGGTTCTCCGTCGCTGCTCTCGTCGTTTGAGGCCGAGACGACATCGACCAGGTTGGTTCCGTCACTCGTGGTGAGGTCGACGATGATGTAGTCTTCTGGTGTTTGGGTGATGCGGCAATTGCCGCAGACCATCGCGATGAGTTGTGCGGGCTGTGCGGGTTCCTCTCACTACTGCAGGATGCTGCTAACGCGACACTACGATCAGAGACCCTTCGAGAAACTGTGTGCGATGCAATAATCGCAAACGGTGCTGTATGAAAACCGTCAGAAATATATAAAACGTTTGCGATGACGGATGCACCAAACACGGTTCAGGTTTTATTTGCGTGTGCGATGAAGGGCATACAGTTCAGTTCAATGAACTGTTTGCGATGAGGTGGAACAAATGAAACGGTCAGCCAGATGAAGGCGTGTGCGATACATAGCATACGGTTCACTCGGATGAACTGTTTGTGATTAGGCAACGCAAAAGAAACGGTGAGCCAGATCAAAGGTGTGTGTGATATATGACATGCGGTTCACTCGGATGAACTGTTTGCGTTGAGACATGAGAACAGAAACGGTTCAAATGAACAAGATGTGTGTGATACGAGGCAAACATGTCTGTAATTGGAGACGTGTGCGAAGACCGATAACAACACAGATGATTACTGCTAACAAGCCGTGTGTGTTGTGAGCAAATGATTGCTGGTATACAATTGTGAGTGATTGATGAAAACATCACCGACTGGTTCCATTGTTTAGTCCGTGTGCGATGTGATTTTCTTTGTCCGCATAACATCTACGCTCTGTCTACAACATCAACATATATACTTAAAAAGACAGCATTGCATAATCAAATTAAGCATACAATTACACAAGTGACTGCACACATAACATTTCCACACACCAAAGAAAGCAATTACATGCATACTAAAGTAGGAGAAACGAGGATCTAATCATCTACTTATTGTTGCGATGACACTTGCCATTGCTCTGCTTCCGGCTGGATCCCTGGCCGTTTTGGGGAAGGAGGGACTTCCTCATGTCAACAATCCTCCTGTACACGTCGTAGCTCGTGTACGCCTCCTTGGCCACATACACGACGTGAGCTTTGTTGAGTTTCTCCATCCAGGCCGAGTGCCAGGCACGCTTGTCCTTGTTGCATGAATCCTTCATGTCTCTGTAGTAGGGGTCGATGATGGCCTCGGTGAGGTGAACCAGTGATTCCTTCTCATGCTCCTTGCTGCCCCTGATCTTGTATTGGCCCTGGATGTCGACAAGATTCTGGCAGGCGATGCCCGAATTCTCGAGCGCCTTTACATCGTTGGTGATGTCCACCGTAGCGAACATGTGGTGGGGGCTATTGACAAACCTGGCGAAATGCTCGCAAGGCCTTGTGTCCATGCAGTAGTGGTAGACGAGGACGTAGTGGCACACGCACATCTGGGCGACGACGACCTTGGGACGAGACCCGGCACGAGCGTGGGTGTACTCGAGGTCGAACCCGACCACCTTGTACTTCTCCTCGGCAAGCAACAGCTCCATCATGTGGATGGACTGCTCCGCCCAAACCGGGTCGTTGGTGTACACCATCGAGAGGTCCATGAACCTTCTGTGGGTGTCCACCACGGCACACATGGTGAACTACTGCTCGTCGTTTGTAGCCGCTCGGAGCGCCATTGGAGCCGCGTAAGATACCCTCTAAGAATTTCTTGTGGTGGGTGTGCTTCTTGCAATGGTGGGGCGCAATCGAAAGGTTGACGAGACACAAGGGTAGGTTAAATGGCCGCTGTAATAAATGGGGGCCGGCCGGCCTGTAATCGTCACGCCTTGTCACAATGTTCATAGCGGAGGATTCCAGAATCCAGTGCATGCTTGACAACACCGCACCCCAGGTGTGGGCTCGAAGAGCCTGTTCCCGCGCTACTGTGCTGTTTACCGCGCAAGCTTCCCGCCTGGCTAGTTTGACCACGCGTCGGCTAGAAGAGGGACAACTCGTGGGCGTTTATTGGCAAAAAAGCTTTTCTAAAAATGAAGTGTGTGGAATTACTTTGGTCATAAGTTTACCCTTGGGTGATGAGATCAAAGTTACACAGAAGGGTGATGATGGACACTCGAGTGCTATAATTAATTCTGCGCTCTACAGTGCACATGGTGGAAGAAACCAACTGTGTGCAATATTGTCGAAGATCACAGTCGAGTTAGCTATACAGATCGTGCGCTGTGAGATCGACAATGTAAACTGATTCGAGAATGGTTAATAAAATCTAAGACCATTGCATATTAAAGTCAAAATAGTGCTAGAAATATACGAGTCTCATATGATGCCATTTCAACGATTGTGCCACAAAAGCTCGAAATATTACAAGGTTCAAATTCCAGAGTTATATGGCTCAAATTCGAAGATTACAAGGTTCAAACTAATATTAGAAATGAAATTCAGCTCATCAGCTGCAAACGCTCGTGCTGATGGACTGAACATGGATATCAGAGAGGTTCAAACTAATATCACCGCTTCTAAGTCTGGCTTTGAAACCTCACAAATTTTGCAAAGGGGTCAGCCACTGAGAAGTCATGTATGGGGTTGACCCGATGACTTCCGATTACTCTGTCATCTGAAGTTCCAAAATAAAATTCTGCATTTTTGGAGCCTACTCCATTCTGCCGCAGGCGCCGGCACTGATCAACAGACCATTCATTTTTGCGAAATAAATATAGGGCAAACCTCATTTCCTTCAGCACCCTTGCTCCGAGAACAAAGAACCCGGCGAATATAATCTTCGGTAAGGTCCCTCGGTAGGAGTTCAAAGTAATTTCTGAGAGATGCAGATCTAGGCATTCGACGTGATTGTTATATTGTATCACATTATCCATCACTGGGCCTAATCTTATCTGCAAAAGAAGAAAACATGTTAGTGCCTACATGCAGTTTTGAACATTACTACAGGCCTAGCTATTTGGTTTGTAGGATTTGTAAAATGCACTAACATGCCATCTTCGATCTGACACGATTAACATGGGCATTTGATTACATTCTAGAAAAATGTAGCCTTCTTCACAAGAGGTTGGAGTGGATGAAAAGTTCCCTAAGAAAACTAGTACAGATGAGTCCAAAGGAGAAATGCTTATTGAATGTAACCATATGGATCAAGCAACCAATATGGGGGGGCATGTATGTACTGAAATCCTCCAAAAGAACCTTCAGAAACCGTATTACATTGTCATTGTAAACTTGGAAAAAGGTGTCACAAATTGAACTCCCTTATGGTTAACATTTAATAGGAAAGTAACATCACCTCGATATATAGCTTCTCCAGGCACGAAAAGCATCTCAGGAAACTGACAACTTGCTCCAGGCCAGGCCCGATAGATTCTAGTGCTAAGATCTTCACTGTGCGCAGCTTCGGGGTCAAGCTTGTCGGAATCATTTTCTGAATGACAGACGAACAAACATCTTCAAAATTAGAAATAATGTTAATTTGTAGAAGGAGAGGTGGAAGGCGGCTATTGTACCTGAACGGGTGTGGATCCAATAACAAGTTTGGAGTATTTGTAGACGAGTAGCCCACCACTATCAATTTTGGCACAGAAATGACATTGATTCTTGTTGGACCTTCTTGATCAACTACAAGTAATCTCTCAAGTGCAGGTGTGTCCTAGATGACCATAGCGTGGTCCACCTTTTGTGATGTCTTCCTGCCGCACTAGCAACACATATAAATAGTCCGGAGAGTCATGGAGGTGATGTGGAAGGTACTCAACCCATTGATCGCCTGAAGACGAAGGTACTCGAGTGCAGTACAGCCACGAAGCAGGCGCTCCATGTCACCCTTTGAGAGGCAGATGGTGACGAGCTCAAGGTGCTTCAGTCGTGGTAGAATAAGAGCGGGCGCGTCATTAAGGGGCGGGAAATGGTAGTTCCTGAACTTGGCGATGCACAGCATGGGCGCGAGGCGGAGTGCGGACGTTGGCAGCGACCACATATGCCCATCATCAAAAGTGAGCTCCTCGAGCTGATCTAGGGCGGGGGATCGGAACCAGTCGTCAAGCTTGGCTTGGTCCTTACCGTTGGAACGGAACTTGCCCATTCTAAGGCCTTTGGTTGGGCCAAGGTGACTGCCAGGGATTTTGGAGAACACATCCAAGCTTTTGCAATAGCCATGGCAGAGCTAGTGGGTGTCGATGAGGTTGAGAGGGCTGGAGTTCCATACGGGGCGCCACCGCCGGGAAAGGAGGGTTGTCCGCGCCCCATATTTGATTGGGAGGAGGGAGATGATGACTCTCAACATATCATCGGGGAGGCTGCTGATTAATTCTAGGCCTACTGGAGTCGCTTGCGGTTCTAGCTCGCCCCGCCTTCGCTTGTTGGCAGCCCCGTTCTCCACCTCCGGAGTCTCCTTGTCAGCGGCGCTTTCTGATAGAAATGGGAGTACAGGGAATATTTAGTTAAAACAGGGCAATAGAAAAGTGTATTGGTAACTACACAATTCATTTGACATTGCTGGGTAAGTCAACATATGCAGACAGTTGAAAAGAAAACTTACTTCAAACAAAGTCTGGACGGATGATTTTGTCGGGGAAGTTAGCATATATCTCATGACCAGGCCCTTCTATGTGCAGTGCAATTTTAGTGCCAGCTTTCAGTACATAAAACTTTGCAATTTCATTCCAAAAGTCAGTGCCAAAATAGGAGTCACCACATTCATCAAGTCTTACAGTAGCAACGATTGTAAATCCATGGTTTGTGTGCAGTATGACATTCGTGGAGCCTTGATGTATGTAAAGGGAAAAATTATGCACTACATAATCTATTGCATAGCGAGGGATGTCCTGTAGAAAATGGTAGGATTGTTAAAGAAAATATGGTAACATGCAAATATGGGCCCAAATTGAAAGAACTGTACAACAGTTGAAATCGAAGGACAAAAGTCTATAATTAAACAGATAGGGTAAACATGATGTCATGGAAATATGAGAGTAACCGAAAGAACAATACATCATTAGTTTGCTTAATATACAAAGAAGAGGGGGAAAATACCTTTGACGTATATGGTGCATGTGGCACCTTTTATCCAAATGTAGCAATATTTAGCATATGTTCAGGAAAGCAGGCCATGCCAACCGATTTAGGGTGAGATTGAACATACCGCGCGCATCCTCAAGTTATCTGGTACGATGAGATGGAATCTCTGGCGGCGGTCGCCAAGTCCTGAAGTGTCGACGCACTATACATTCTATGAATGAAAGAAAACCCTCAAATCAGCTCGAATAAAAATGAATTCATGGCGATTTCCGCCGGGTGATTAAAGGAGGCAGATGAACTGGGATAAGAGATGAGATAATATATCGTTAAATTAGTTACCTTGTCATACATGAGAAAGAACCCTCACTATGGAAGATTCCCCAACCGAGCGGAGCTGGGTCGACCGCGAGCCGCGTCGAGAAAGTCGATGGCGATAGGCGGCGGCAAGCGGAAGTGGCAAAATGCGGTGGGCTTTGCCAGCAGCCTGGCGGCGGCGGCAAGCATCGAGCTAAGTGTTTACCGCCGCGATAGGCGGTGCCATGGCATAGACACGGAGGAGCTTGTGCAGGTGTGAATGGGGAACGTACCAGAGGGGCTGAGGGGGTGGCAGACGGGGTGAGGGTTTTTGTGACGTGGGGATGGTGAGGGTTTTCTTTTTTTCTTTTTTGAATTGGGTGATGAGGGTTTTCTGTCCCACAAAGAATTTTGGGGGCAACAATTTGCTAGAGCGAACCGTGTGTGATTGACGTAGCAGGCAAAATGAAAGTCATTGCACACGGTTCCAATTTTGGGAACCGTGTGTGGTTGACGTACTACCTCCGTCCTGGTTTATTGGTCCCCCGTTGTAATTTTTATCAAAATTTGGCGAATTATTTAACATACTCAGACATAGATAATAAGCGTACACGTACATAAGCATAGTTCAACCATAAGTACATAGTTCAACCGTCATTAAGCATACTCAAGCGTCATAGTTCGATCATCCCACATCTCATCTCACATGTGACCGACACGATCCTGAAGCTTCTCCAGGTACTCGGCGTACGCGCCGTGCGCCACCCTGCGAGAATACTTCTGCTTGAAGGAGCCAACGGCCCGTCCTCTTGCATGTGCCAGAACACTTAAATACACGTCATGAATCTTGTGGTTGCAAAATGGGCACCCATAGCCGTCGTTTCAGGTCCTAATACACCTGTTATGCATTCCCGCATAAAGCTCCCTCAGGATTTGCCTCTTGTACCTCCTCTGGGCATCTTCATCCTCGTTGTCCACATCGTTAGACAGCACCTATACAAATAGTAAAACAAAATTGGCATCAAATCATTGATTACATGCCGTGAAGTAGGATTAGGAATTTATGGCTATTTATTTATACATATCCAGAGATTATGGTTCGATTTTTAAGCACAGTCATCTATGTACAAACCAATATTGAAGAAAATAATGGCACAAACATAGGCAGGTCATTCAAAATCAATTGTCAAGTCCTGGCTAGGAATTATTAGCATGAACACTAACTCTAGTCGGATTGCTAGCAGAAATCATTTGCACAGATGAAACAACTAATCACTTATCATGTGTACCATTCAAACAATCAATACAGTACACGGATCTAACAAAACTTACTCAGCTTTCATGGATTGGGAGAACATAACCACATGATTTCTATTCCAAAAAGAGGGAGGCAGGAGTAACCATAGAAACCCTATGATCTATTTGACACATAAATGGGTATAGATGACTAACCAGCTGTCCGTCGTCGCCGGAGTGGTCGTCGGAGTCGTCGCCGGATGGTCGTTGGAGTCGGTGTGGAACTCCGCCTCCGGCAGTGGAAGCTTGACGCCGTCAACGATGTCAGAGTGCAGCGATAACTTGCCGGCGGTGACGGCAACCTCTGTCTCCATCTCCACACCGTGCTCCGGTGCTTTAGCAGCCCCGGCGTCGCCACTCCCTCCGATGGGGCGCTTCGGCGGCATACTCATACACTGACGGCTTTGAGGAATGAGAGCGGCATCGAGGATGGAAGCGAAGAGAGAGGATTGTGTGTGCGTAGCGAGGATGGGGGGTGCGGCCGCTCAGGCGCACCGTTAATATGGAGTAGTGGGAGTTGTAGGAGAGAGGCGGGCGGCAGTCAAACCGATGGCTCGCCTCCCGGTGAGCCTGTGCACCAGATTGCTGGCATGCCTACCAAAATTTCACACAGCTACTCGCACGCCTCCCGATGACACTGCGCAGCGAGCACGCATCCGTCAATTCACACACCTGCACGAATGCCTCCCCGTTTGTCTGCGTGGTGGACTGCTCGCATGCGCCCTGTCAACTCACGCCTGCTCGCACGCCACACGGGTCGCGCAGCGGCATGTATATTGTTTTTCTATTTGGATGATTAATGCTGCCACTTTATTCCTTAACCGAAGCATGGCACGTATCCATTATTGGTCTAACGCTCACGGTTCGAATAAATAATCCGTTTGGAATATTAGATCCCAATTATTAATAATCTCCCATCTGTAATTAGATAAAGATTACATCAAAACTGGTCTCAAATTTCACAAAAAAGTACAATGCCACTTTGTATTGGTGTCCATATGATAACACGATAAGTTTCATGAACTTCAAATAAGTTTTGGATGTACTAGAATTTAAAAATCAAGATTCTCAATGTTTGAAATTTGTTGCACGGGGAGTAAACGTGCACCTAGTGAGACACATGTGTTTTCCATTTAGGTGCACTGTCACGTGTGCATGTAGCTCAAATTTGATTTTTGCACATTATACCCATAGAAAATCAATCAATGTACTAAAACGTCTTAATGATCTCTATGATTTTTTTGAAATTAAAACATCCCTCCTTTGGTAACATGTATGTTCACCACGGGATAATTAATTTAACATGCATCGTAGTTGCGGTGGATTCGCGGTGTGTGTGTGGGTGTGTGCGTCTGGGGGTGGCGAGTGGCTCACAGTACACTACGAATTGTGAGCCACCGTGTGGGTTGGGCGTTTTGTTAGGCAGGCTGGTGCCACATCAGAGTCGTGAAATCATTATTTAAAACATTACACAACCCTTTCATACATAAATGTTTTGGCCACATGCAGTCGATGGTTGTCCTACACAATACTCGATACTCGTGTGTGACGCTTTTTGTGGGCCCGCGAGGTCGTCGTCCATCACTTTGACGAATAGCCGGCAGTGAGGTTAATTTGACCAGCAAGGTAGAATCATTTTTGTTTGTGTTATGGTGGTATATAGTATGCGTCAAAGAGGTGGGAGGGGACTAGCATATATACTATACGTATGCGTCCGTGAACAAGTACACCTCACTCAGTGTCGGGACTTTTTGGTTACCGAGGCACGTGCCACATCAAAATTGTGAAATTGGTTATTCAAACATCACACAACACCTTTTTGGGCCACATGCATATATATCATAGCTAGGACACTCACGTGTGACGCTTCCATCTGTGGGCCCACGAGGCCATCGTCGATGCATGCATGTATGCATCACTTTGACCTACATCGGGAGAGGTTAATTAATTTCACCATCAATGAGGATTCTTTTGGGTTGTACATATATTACGGCAGGAGAATATAGTATGCGGTGAAGAGGGGGAAGGGGACCATCATATGTAGTACGCTTGATATGAACCTCGCTCTGTGTGGGTGCATGGTTTACGGTTTTTGAGGCATGTGGCACATCAAAGTTGTGCATTTTGGGTATTCAACATATATATGTTTGGCCCACATGCAAAGCGGTGGTGGTTGTCCTCTCGCACCCACTTAAGCGGTTATCAGCGGTATCGATGCTTTCCATCTATGGGCCCGCTTGGTCCATCACTTATTTTTGCCTGACAACAAGAGATGTTAATTTGACATAGGAGGGGATTATTATTTTTGCTCTAGGATGACATGCATGATACACTTTGAGCACACACACATGCATGTGTACGCATGAATCCCTCCCATCGAGTCGAAGTGGGTAGTACAATGACACCATCATGAACCGATCTCGCTCTGTGTGGGGAGCTAGTGTATGATTTTTGACACACGCGCCAGATCAATGCTGTGTATTCAAACATGCATGCACGCATCACCTCCATATATATGCATGTAGTGGTTGCCTTCGAACGATACACTCCCTCGCATGGTTATCGGCGACAAGCCTATATATTTGCAGGCCCGCGTGGACATCCATGATCACCTTGACCAACAACAAGATAGGTTACCATGGAGGATTCTTCATTTGGTTCGTGTTATCGTAGTATAGGTCATGGTGAGATTCAGACATAATTAAATTTGAGCGCATATACTATGCACGCATGCATGCATATAAGAATCCCCGTCGTTGGCTTGAAGTGTAGTGTAACATACATATGCATCGTCAACCTAACCCTCACTCAGTGTGGGGATTTCTAGTTCGAAATCACGGTGCCACATCAAAGTTGTTCCAGTGTTACTCAAAAACACACCTCTCCATACATATGTTTGGGCCACACACATGCAGTGGTTGTCTTCGGGGACTAGCTATTTGCGAGATTATTGGCGAGCTAGCCCATCTCCGGGGTTGCATGGACGGCCATCACTTTGACCAACAACAAGAGAGAGGTTGTACGACCAAGGTGGATTATTCTTGGTCCGTTTTACGATCCATCTTGGTGAGATATATGCCTCTCTGGCCCGCCGACTGAAAGTGTGTGTGTGTGTGGGGGGGGGGGGGTTGCTACATCACACTTTGCTAGGTGAACCTCGGTTGGGGGGGCATGCATTCATAGCTTAATTAGGATTCCCTTCGTGCCGACACGAGGGGGGGGCTGCTAGCTGTTGGGGAACGCCGTAATTTCAAAAAAATCCTACGCACACGCAAGATCATGGTGATGCATAGCAACGAGAGGGAAGAGTGCTGTCTACGTACCCTCGTAGACCGTAAGAGGAAGTGTTATGACAACGCGATTGATGTAGTCGCACGTCTTCACAATCGACCGATCCTAGCACCGAAGATACGACACCTCCGCGATTGCACACGTTCAGCTCGGTGACGTCCCACGAACTCACGATATAGTAGAGCTTTGAGGGAGAGCTTCGTTAGCATGATAGCATGATGACGGTGATGTTGATGCTACCGAAACAGGGCTTCGCCTAAGCACTCTTCGCCTAAGCACTGCTACGATATGACCGAGGTGGATTATGGTGGAGGGGGGCACCGCACGCGGCTGGAAAACAATCAAAGTGTGTGTTCTAGGGTGCCCCCATGCCCCCGTATATAAAGCAGCAAGGGGGGAGGCCGGCCGGCCTTGGGGCGCGCCAAGGAGAGGGGGAGTCCTCCTCCTAGTAGGAGTAGGACTCCGCTTTTCCTATTCCAACTAGGAAGGGGGAAGGGGGAAGGAAGGAGAGGGAGAGAGGGAGGAAAGAGGGGGAGCCCCCCTCCTTGTCCAATTCGGACTCCCAAGGGGGGGCGGCCAGCCCTAGGCCCTCTCATCTCTCTCCCACAAGGCCCATGTTGGCCCATTAGTTCCCCCAGAGGTTTCGATAACCCCTCTGGCACTCTGATAAATATCTGGTGACCCCCGGAACTCATCCGGTGTCCGAATATAGTCGTCCAATATATCAATCTTTGTGTCTTGACCATTTCAAGACTCCTCGTCATGTCCGTGATCATATCCGGGACTCCGAACTATCTTCGGTACATCAAAACACATAAACTCGTAATACCGATCGTCATCGAATGTTAAGCGTGCGGACCCTACGGGTTCGAGAACTATGTAGACATGATCGAGACATGTCTCCAGTCAATAAACAATAGCGAAACCTGGATGCTCATATTGGATCCTACATATTCTACGAAGATCTTTATCGGTCAAACCACATAACAACATACGTTGTTCCCTTTGTCATCGGTATGTTACTTGCCCGAGATTCGATCGTCGATATCTTAATACCTAGTTCAGTGTCGTTGCCGGCAAGTCTCTTTACTCATTCCGTAATGCATCATCCCCCAACTAACTCATTAGTCACATTGCTTGCAAGGCTTATAGTGATGTGCATTACCGAGAGGGCCCAAAGATACCTCTCCGACAATCGGAGTGACAAATCCTAATCTCGATCTATGCCAACTCAACAAACACCATCGGAGACACCTGTAGAGCACCTTTATAATCACTTAGTTACGTTGTGATGTTTGGTAGCACACAAAGTGTTCCTCCGGTATTCGGGAGTTCCGTGATCTCATAGTCATAGGAACATGTATAAGTTATGGAGAAAGAAATAGCAACAAACTAAACGATCATTGTGCTAAGCTAACGGATGGGTCAAGTCAATCACATCACTTTCTAATGATGTGATCCCGTTAATCAAATGACAACTCATGTCTATGGTTAGGAAACATAACCATCATTGATTCAACGAGCTAGTCAAGTAGAGGCAAACTAGTGACACTCTGTTTGTCTATTTATTCACACATGTACTAAGTTTATGGTTAATACAATTCTAGCATGAATAATAAACATTTATCATGATATAAGGAAATATAAATAACAACTTTATTATTGCCTCTTGCTTATTTCCTTCAGTCTCCCACTTGCACTAGAGTCAATAATCTAGATTACATTGTAATGATTCTAACACCCATGGAGTCTTGGTGTTGATCATGTTTTGCTCGTGAGAGAGGCTTATTCAACGGGTCTGCAACATTCAGATCCGTATGTATCTTGCAAATCTCTATGTCTCCCTCCTTGACTTGATCGCGGATGGAATTGAAGCGTCTCTTGATGTGCTTGGTTCTCTTGTGAAATCTGGATTCCTTTGCCAAGGCAATTGCACCAGTATTGTCACAAAAGATTTTCATTGGACCCTATGCACTAGGTATGACACCTAGATCGTATATGAACTCCTTCATCCAGACTCCTTCATTTGCTGCTTCCCAAGCAGCTATGTATTCCGCTTCACACGTAGATCCCGCCACGACGCTCTACTTGGAACTGCACCAACTGACAGCTCCACCATTTAATAAAAACACGTATCTGGTTTGTGACTTAGAGTCATCCGAATCAGTGTCAAAGCTTGCATCGACGTAACCGTTTACGACGAGCTCTTTTTCACCTCCATATACGCGAAACATATCCTTAGTCCTTTTCAGGTATTTCAGGATATTCTTGACCGATGTCCAGTGATCCACTCCTAGATTACTTTGGTACCTCCCTGCTAAACTGATAGCAAGGCACACATCAGGTCTGGTACACATAATTGAATACATGATATAGCCTATGGCTGAAGCATAGGGTACACCTTTCATTTTCTCTCTATCTTCTGAAGTGGTCGGGCATTGAGTCTGACTCAACTTCACACCTTGTAATACATGCAAGAACCCTTTCTTTGCCTGATCCATTTTGAACTTCTTCAAAACTTTATCAAGGTATGTGCTTTGTGAAAGTCCAATTAAGCGTCTTGATCTATCTCTATAGATCTTGATGCCCAATATATAAGCAGCTTCACCGGGGTCTTTCATTGAAAAATTCTATTCAAGTATCCTTTTATGCTATTCAAAAATTCAATATCATTTTCGATCAACAATATGTCATCTACATATAATATCAGAAATGCTACGGAGCTCCCACTCACTTCCTTGTAAATACAGGCTTCTCCAAAAGTCTGTATAAAACCATATGCTTTGATCACACTATCAAAGCGTATATTCCAACTCCGAGAGGCTTGCACCAGTCTATAAATGGATCGCTGGAGCTTGCACACTTTGTTAGCACCTTTTGGATCGACAAAACCTTCTGGTTGCATCATATACAACTCTTCTTTAAGATATCCATTAAGGAATGCAACTTTGACATCCATTTGCCAAATTTCATAATCATAAAATGTGGCAATTGCTAACATGATTCAGACAAGCTTAAGCATCGCTACGGGTGAGAAGGTCTCATCGTAGTCAACTCCTTGAACTTGTCGAAAACCTTTCGCAACAAGTCGAGCTTTGTAGATAGTAATATTAACGCCAGCGTCAGTCTTCTTCTTGAAGATCCATTTATTCTCTATGGCCTACCGATCATCGGGCAAGTCAACCAAAGTCCATAATTTGTTCTCATACATGGATCCCATCTCAGATGTCATGGCCTCAAGCCATTTTGCGGAATATGGGCTCATCATTGCTTCCTCATAGTTTGTAGGTTCGTCATGGTCAAGTAACATGACTTCCAGAACAGGATTACCGTACCACTCTGGTGCAGATCTTACTCTGGTTGACCTACGAGGTTCGGTAGTAACTTGATCAAAAGTTTCATGATCATCATCATTAGCTTCCTCACTTACTGGAGTAGGAATCACTGGAACTGATTTCAGTGATGAACTACTTTCTAATAAGGGAGAAGGTACAATTACCTCGTCAAGTTCTACTTTCCTCCCACTCACTTTTTTTTGAGAGAAACTCCTTCTCTAGAAAGGATCCATTCTTAGCAACGAATATCTTGCCTTCGGATCTGTGATAGAAGGTGTACCCAATAGTCTCCTTTGGGTATCCTATGAAGACACATTTCTCCGATTTGGGTTCGAGCTTATCAGGTTGAAGCTTTTTCACATAAGCATCGCAGCCCCAAACTTTAAGAAACGACAACTTGGGTTTCTTGCCAAATCACAGTTCATAAAGTGTCGTCTCAACAGATTTAGATGGTGCCCTATTTAACGTGAATGCAGCCGTCTCTAAAGCATAACCCCAAAATGATAGCGGTAAATCAGTGAGAGACATCATAGATCACACCATATCTAATAAAGTGCGGTTACGACGTTCGGACACACCATTACGTTGTGGTGTTCCAGGTGACGTGAGTTGCGAAACTATTCCGCATTGTTTCACATGAAGTCCAAACTCATAACTCAAATATTCACCTCCACGATCAGATCGTAGAAACTTGATTTTCTTGTTACGATGATTTTCCACTTCACTCTAAAACTCTTTGGACTTTTCAAATGTTTCATACTTATGTTTCATTAAGTAGGTATACCCATATCTGCTCAAATCATCTGTGAAGGTGAGAAAATAACGATATCCGCCGCGAGTTTCAATGTTCATTGGACCACATACATCAGTATGTATGATTTCCAATAATTCTGTTGCTCGCTCCATTGTTCTGGAGAACGGAGTTTTAGTCATCTCGCCCATGAGGCATGGTTCGCAAGTACCAAGTGATTCATAATCAAGTGATTTCAGAAGTCCATTAGAATGGAGTTTCTTCATGCACTTTACACCAATATGACCTAAACGGCAGTGCCACAAATAAGTTGCACTATCATTATCAACTCTGCATCTTTTGGCTTCAATACTATGAACATGTGTATCACTACTATCAAGATTTAGTAAAAATGGACCACTCATCAAGGTTGCATGACCATAAAAGATATTACTCATATAAAGAGCACAACCATTATTATCTGATTATGAATAACCGTCTCGCATCAAACAAGATCCAGATATAATGTTCATGCTCAACGCTAGCACCAAATAAATATTATTTAGGTCTAAAAATAATCCCGAAGGTAGATGTAGAGGTAGCGTGCCGACGGCGATCACATCAACTTTGGAATCATTTCCCATGCGCATCGTCACCTTGTCCTTTACCAATCTTCGCTTAATCCGTAGCCCCTATTTCAAGTTGCAAATGTTAGCAACTGAACCAGTATCAAATACCCCGGCACTACTGTGAGCATTAGTAAGGTACACATCAATAACATGTATATCAAATATACCTTTCACTTTGCCATCCTTCTTCTCCGCCAAATACTTGGGGCAGTTCCGCTTCCAGTGACCAGTCCCTTTGCAGTAGAAGCACTCAGTCTCAGGCTTAGGTCCAGACTTGGGTTTCTTCACTTGAGCAGCAACTAAGTTGCTGTTCTTCTTGAAATTCCCCTTCTTCCCTTTACCCTTTTTCTTGAAACTGGTGGTCTTGTTGACCATCAACACTTGATGCTCCTTCTTGATTTCTACCTCCGCAGCCTTTAGCATTGCGAAGAGCTCAGAAATCGTCTTATCCATCCCTTGCATATTATAGTTCATCACGAAGCTCTTGTAGGTTGGTGGCAGTGATTGAAGAACTCTGTCAATGACACTATCATCAGGAAGATTAACTCCCAGTTGAGTCAAGTGGTTGTGGTACCCAGACATTCTGAGTATAGGTTCACTGACAGAACTATTCTCCTCCATCTTGCAGCTGTAGAACTTATTGGAGACTTCATATCTCTCAATCAGGGCATTTGCTTGAAATATTAACTTCAACTCCTGGAACATCTCATATGCTCCATTACGTTCAAAATGTCGTTGAAGTCCCGGTTCTAAGCCATAAAGCATGGCACACCGAACTATCGAGTAGTCATCAGGTTTGCTCTGCCAGGTGTTCACAACATCTGGCGTTGCTCCTGCAGCGGGTTTGTCACCTAGCGATGCTTCCAGGACGTAATTCTTCTGTGCAACAATGACGATAAGCCTCAAGTTACGAACCCAGTCCGTGTAGTTGCTACCATCATCTTTCAACTTAGCTTTCTCTAGGAACGCATTAAAATTCAACGGAACAACATCACGGTCCATCTATCTACAACAACATAGACAAGCAAAATACTATCAGGTACTAAGTTCATGATAAATTAAAGTTCAATTAATCAAATTACTTAAGAACTCCCACTTAGATAGACATATCTCCAATAATCTGAGTGATCACATGATCCATATCAACTAAACCATGTCCGATCATCACGTGAGATGGAGTAGTTTTCAATGGTGAACATCACTATGTTGATCATATCTACTATATGATTCACGCTCGACCTTTCGGTCTCAGTGTTCCGAGGCCATATTTGCATATGCTAGGCTCATCAAGTTTAACCCGAGTATTCTGCATGTGCAAAACTGGCTTGCACCCATTGTATGTGAACATAGAGCTTATCACACTCGATCATCACGTGGTGTCTTGACACAATGAACTGTAGCAACGATGCATACTCCGGGAGAACACTTATACCTTGAAATTTAGTGAGAGGTCATCTTATAATGCTACCGCCGAACTAAACAAAATAAGAGGCATAAAGGATAAACATCACATGCAATCAATATAAGTGATATGATATGGCCATCATCATCTTTTGCCTTTGATCTCCATCTCCAAAGCACCGTCATGATCACCATCGTCGCCGGCTTGACACCTTGATCTCCATCGAAGCATCGTTGTCGTCTCACCAACTATTGCTTCTACGACTATCACTACCGCTTAGTGATAAAGTAAAGCAATTACATGGCGAGTGGATTTCATACAATAAAGCGACGACCATATGGCTCCTGCCAGTTGCCGATAACTGTTTTACAAAACATGATCATCTCATACAATAAAATTTAGCATCATGTCTTGACTATATCACATCACAACATGCCCTGCAAAAGCAAGTTAGACGTCCTCTACTTTGTTGTTGCAAGTTTTACGTGGCTGCTATGGGCTGAGCAAGAACCGTTCTTACCTATGCATCAAAAACCACAATGCGGTATAGTGATTTCTTTTTTATCTTCAGAAAGAACCATGTTCATTGAATCCGATTCAACTAAAGTTGGAGAAACTGACACCCACCAGCCACCTGTGTGTGAAGCACGTCGGTAGAACCAGTCTCGCGTAAGCGTACACGTAATGTCGGTCTAGGCCGCTTCATCCAACAATACCGTGATAACCCACAAGTATAGGGGATCACAACAGTTTTCGAGGGTAGAGTATTCAACCCAAATTTGTTGATTCGACACAAGGGGAGCCAAAGAATATTCTCAAGTATTAACAGTTGAGTTGTCAATTCAACCGCACCTGAAAGACTTAATATCTACAACAAAGTATTTAGTAGCAAAGTAATATGGAAGTAACGGTAATGGTGGCAAAGGTAATAGTAATAGTTTTTGTAGTGATTGTAACAGTGGCAATGGAAAAGTAACTAAGCGTAGATCAATATGTGAAAAGCTCATAGGCATTGGATCAGTGATGGATAATTATGTTAGATGTGATTCCTCATGCAACAGTTATAACATAGGGTGACACAGAACTAGCTCCAGTTCATCAATGTAATGTAGGCATGTATTCTGAATATAGTCATACGTGCTTATGGAAAAGAACTTGCATGACATCTTTTGTCCTACCCTCCCGTGGCAACGGGGTCCTATTGGAAACTAAGGGATATTAAGGCCTCCTTTTAATAGAGTACCGGACCAAAGCATTAACACTTAGTGAATACATGAACTCCTCAAACTACGGTCATCACCGGTAAGTATCCCGATTATTGTCACTTCGGGGTTAACGGATCATAACACATAATAGGTGACTATTGGCTTGCAAGCTAGGATCAAGAACTCACATATATTCATGAAAACATAATAGGTTCAGATCTGAAAACATGGCACTCGAGCCCTAGTGACAAGCATTAAGCATAGCAAAGTCATAGCAGCATCAATATCAGAACATAATGGATACTAGGGATCAAACCCTAACAAAACTAACTCGATTACATGATAAATCTCATCCAACCCATCTCCGTCCAGCAAGCCTATGATGGAATTACTCACGCACGGCGGTGAGCATCATGAAATTGGTGATGGAGGAAGGTTGATGATGACGATGGCGACGGATTTCCCTCTCCGGAGCCCCGAACGGACTCCAGATCAGCCCTCCCAAGAGAGATTAGGGCTTGGCGGCGGCTCCGTATCGTAAAACGCGATGAATCCTTCTCCCCGAATTTTTTCTCCCCGAACGTGAATATATAGAGTTGGAGTTGAGGTCGGTGGAGCACCAGGGGGCCCACGAGGCAGGGGGCGCGCCCAGGGGATAGGCGCGCCCCCACCCTCGTGGACAGGGTGTGGGCCCCCTGGCCTTGATTCTTTCGCCAGTATTTTTTACATATTTCAAAAATATTCTACATTGATTTTCAGGTCATTCCGAGTACTTTTATTTCTGCACAAAAACAACACCATGGCAATTCTGCTGAAAACAGTGTCAGTCCGGGTTAGTTCTATTCAAATCATGCAAGTTAGAGTCCAAAATAAGGGCAAAAGTGTATGGAAAAGTAGATACGATGGAGACGTATCAAGTCCCCCAAGCTTAAACCTTTGCTTGTGCTCAAGCAATTCAGTTGACAAACTGAAAGTGATAAAGAAAAACGTTTACAAACTCTGTTTGCTCTTGTTGTTGTAAATATGTAAAGCCATCATTCAAGTTTTCAGCAAAGATAATGAACTAACCATATTCACAATAACATTTAGGGCTCATGTTTACTCATATCAATGACATAATCAACTACCGAGCAATAATAGTAAATCTCGGATGACAACACTTTCTCAAAACAATCATAATATGATATAACAAGATGGTATCTCGCTAGCCCTTTCTGAGACCGCAAAACATAAATGCAGAGCACCTATGAAGATCAAGGGCCGACTGGAAATTGTAATTCATGGTAAAAGAGATCCAGTCACAGTCATACTCAATGTAATTGTAAACTAATAGAATGCATGCAAATGACAGCGGTGCTCTCCAACTGGTGCTTTTTAATAAGAGGATGATGACTCAACATAAAATTAAATAGATAAGCCCTTCGTAGAGGGAAGAAGGGATTTGTAGAGGTGCCAGAGCTCAGTTTTGAAATAGAGATAATTAATATTTTGAGCGGTATACTTTGATTGTCAACATAACAACCGAGAGATCTCGATATCTTCCATGCTACACACATTATAGGCAGTTCCCAAGCAGAATGGTAAAGTTTATACTCCCCCTACCACCAACAAACGTCAATCCATGGCTTGTCCGAAACAACGAATGCCTCCAACTAACAACAATCCTAGGGGAGTTTCGTTTGCAATTATTTTGATTTGATTTGAGCATGGGACTGGGCATCCCGGTTACCAGCCATTTTCTCGTGAGTGAGGAGTGGAGTCCACTCCTCTTGAGAATAACCCACCTAGCATGGAATATATAGACATCCCTAGTTGATACATGAGCTATTCGAGCATACAAAACAGAATTTCATTTGAAGTTTTAGAGTTTGGCACATACAAATTTACTTGGAACGGTAGGGAGATACCACATATAGGAAGGTATGGTGGACTCATATGGAATAACTTTTGGGGTTTATGGAAGTGGATGCACAAGCAATATTCTCGCTTAGTACAACTGAAGGCTAGAAAGAGACCGGGAAGCGACCAGCTAGAGAGCGACAACAGTCATGAACATGCACTAAAATTAATCAACACTGAATGCAAGCATGAGTAGGATATAATTCACCATGAACATAAGTATCGTGGAGGCTATGTTCATTTTGTTTGAACTACATGCGTGAACATGTGCCAAGTCAAGCCACTCGAATCGTTCAAAGGAGGATACCACCCTATCATACCACATCACAACCATTTTAATAGCATGTTGGCACGCAAGGTAAACCATTATAAACTCCTAGCAAATTAAGCATGGCATGAGAAACTATAATTTCTAATTGTCATTGCAAACATGTTTCATTCATAATAGGCTGAATCAGGAATGATGAACTAATCATATTTACAAAAACAAGAGAGGTCGAGTTCATACCAGCTTTTCTCATCTCAATCAGTCCATCATAGATCGTCATCATTGCCTTTCACTTGCACAACCGAATAGTGTGGATAATAATAATAGTGCACGTGCATTGGACCAAGATGGAATCTGCAAGCATTTAATACATGGGAGAAGACAAGGCAATATGGGCGCTTGGTTAGATCGACAATAATGCATATGAGAGCCACTCAACATTTTCATCATGGTCTTCTCCTCTCGACCCCCAAAGAAAAGAAAGGAAATAAAACTATTTACACGGGAAAGCTCCCAACAAGCAAAAGAAGAACGAGAAATCTTTTTGGGTTTTCTTTTAATTATTACTACTACAAGCATGGAAAGTAAACTAGCTAAAAGCTACAACTAATTTTTTTGGTTTTTCTTAAGGTTTTCCAAACACACAAGAAGAAAGCTTAAAAATAAAATAAACTAGCATGGATAGTACAATGAAAAAGTATGAGCACCGACAACTGGCATGAGTGTGTGAACATGAATGTAATGTCGGTGAGAAATACGTACTCCCCAAGCTTAGGCTTTTGGCCTAAGTTGGTCTAGGGCCATGGCTAAAAGCTGCCCTCTACGGCGTACGGAAGAGTGTCCTCAGGGTGCCACTCATTAGCGATCTCCTCCGGATCCCACTGATAAACAGACTGATGGTGAGGATCAAGTGGTGGCTCTGGCTCGGGCTCTGGAGCTAATGTCAGGCTCCAGTATGTGTGAACGGCCTCCGGCAAAACAAGGTACGTGCCTGAAAATATGTTGAACAAAGAAGGAGCAGGCAAGGTAATAGTCTCAAAGTAATTTTTGTCAAATATCAATCTATATTAAGTATCTTCTTATTATCCTTAACAATAAAATCGTGTGCTATCATACTCTTATAATCTAGAAAAATAGGAGGCAGCAACTTTTCCTATTTCTCATAATGCCTAATAGGTATGTTAAAGTGTGCAGCAAGGCACGAGGCAAAGATGCCTCCAAAGACGGGACCCTTTGTACAGTTCAGATTTAACCGTTTGGCAACAATAGCGCCTAAACTAAAAGTGGTATCACGAAACAAAGCATGGAGCAAAATAACAATATCAGGGGCACTAAGATTTCCACTGTTCCTGCGACCAATTAAGCATCTACTAGCAAATATTGCAAAGTAATGTAGAACAGGAAAATGTATGCCAGTAATTTTTGCATCAGAAACTTTCCTGTTTCCCCTACAACAATCATATCAATAAATCCTTCCACATCATTATGATGTGGTTCCTCTATGCTGCCCGCAAAGGGTAACTTGCAAACCGCACAAAAATCATAGAGTGACACCTCCTTAAACTCATCATATAAATAAAAATCCACCGAAGGTGGCGATCTCCTAGCATGGAAATGAAAATTTTGCACAAAAATATTAGTGAGTAGGAGATACTGTTCGCACTGGTCGCGGAGGAAGTCGATGAGGCCCGCATTTTCAGCCAAATAATAAAAGTCATCATGAATCCCGGCTGCTCTCAAGAATTCATCACAAGGCCATTCACATGGCCGAACCTCCACAGTGCGAGGAAGATTATATTTGGGCTTCTTATTCTCTTTACTTTGCTTATCCTTCGAGCTCCGGCTCGAAGAGCCCCTCAACAATCTCTTCATCATTTCCTCTAAAAAAATTCTGAAATTTTTAGTGACTCAAAATAAAAGTGAACCAAACTCAACAAGATTGATAGCAACTACTCCCACAAGTGCCTAGAGGCCATATCATGCATTAAAACTACTTTTGACCACATAAATTTGACATGCAAGCTCAAGAACAGGGTCACCTAAGCAGCAAAAATTTGCAATAAATAGAGCACTAGAACAAAAAAATATTTGGACCATTGGAGGAGTCACATAACGAAGAACAATCCCCCAAAGCACTTTTGTCAATGGAGCTTTGAGCAAGGAGATCGAAAATGGCAGCAAGATGAGCTAGAACTCGGGTTTGAGCTGGTGGAGGATTTTTTCTGGAGGAAGATGAAGTGTGTGGGTGCAAGAATAAGTGGAGGGGGACCACATGGGGTCCAGGAGGGTGGGGGGCGCGCCCAGGGGGTAGGGCACGCCCTGCACCCTCGTGGTTAGGTGGTTTCCCCCTCTGGTGTGTTCTCAGTGCCAATAATTCTTAAATATTCTAGAAAAAATCATATAAAATTTTCAGGACATTTGTAGAAATTTTATTTTCAGGGTATTTTTTATTACAAGGATAATTCAGAAAACAGACAGAAAATACTATTTTTAGTTTATTTGATCTAAACAACAGAAAGTAAAAAGAGGGTACAGAGAGTTGTGCTTTCTAACTTCATCCATCTCATGCTCTTCAAAAGGAATCCACTAACAAGGTTGATCAAGTCTTGTTAACAAACTCTTCTCCAATAACATGAAACCGAAGAATTTTCGTATAACACTAGGTTACCTCAACGGGGATATGCATGTCCCCAACAATAAGAATATCATATTTCTTCTTGACAGTAGGAAGAGGAAATTCAAAACCTCCAATAGTAATCATTGAAATTTTTCCAATATAATTGATACTATGGACTTGAGGTTGTTTCCTCGGAAAGTGTACCGTATGCTCATTACCATTAACATGAAAAGTGACATTGTCTTTGTTGCAATCAATAACAGCCCCTGCAGTATTCAAAAAGGGTCTACCAAGAATAATAGACATACTATCATCCTCGGGAATATCAAGAATAACAAAGTCCGTTAAAATAGTAACGTTTGCAACCACAACATGCACATCCTCACAAATACCGACACGTATAGCAGTTGATTTATCAGCCATTTGCAAAGATATTTCAGTAGGTGTCAACTTATTCAAATCAATTCTACGATATAAAGAGAGAGGCATAACACTAACACCGGCTCCAAGATCACATAAAGTAGTTTTAACATAGTTTCTCTTAATGGAGCATGGTATAGTTGGTACTCCTGGATCTCCTACTTTCTTTGGTATTCCACCTTTAAAAGTGTAATTAGCAAGCATGGTGGAAATTTCAGCTTCCGGTATCTTTCTTTTATTAGTAACAATATCCTTCATGTACTTAGCATAAGGGTTCATTTTAATCATATCAGTCAAACGCATACGCAAAAAGATAGGTCTAATCATTTCAGCAAGGCGCTCAAAATCCTCATCATCCTTTTTCTTGGATGGTTTAGGAGGAAAAGGCATGGGTTTCTGAACCCATGGTTCACTTTCTTTACCGTGCTTCCTAGCAACGAAGTCTCTCTTATCATAATGTTGATTCTTTGATTGTGGGTTATCAAGATCAACGACAGGTTCAATCTCTACATCATTGTCATTGCTAGGTTGAGCATCAACATGAACATCATCATTAACATTATCACTAGGTTCATGTTCATCACGAGATTGTGTTTCAGCATCGGAAATATAAATATCATTGGGATTCTCAGGTGTGTCAACAACAGGTTCACTGGAAGCACGCAAAGTCCTATCATTTTTCTTTTTGTTCTTCTTAGAAGAACTACGTGCATCAACATTAATTCTCTGAGAATCTCGCTCAATTCTCTTAGGGTGGCCCTCAAGATATAAAGGTTCCTGAGTCATTTTACCCCCTCTAGTCACAACTCTAACATCATTATCATTTTTCTTATTAATTCATTGAGCAAATCATTCTGAGCTCTAAGAACTTGTTCTACTTGAGTGGTAACCACAGAAGCATGTTTACTAATAAGTTTAAGTTCACCTTTAACTCTAGACATATAATCACTCAAGTGTTCAATCATGAAAGCATTACATTTCAATTGTCTACCAACATAAGCGTTGAAGTTTTCTTGTTTAACAATAAAATTATCAAACCCATCTAAGCATTGGCTAGCAAACTTAGTAGATGGGATTTCACCCTTATCAAATATATAGAGAGAATTTACCTTTACTACCTGTGTCGGGTTATCAAGACCATGTATTTCTTCAATAGGTGGTAAATTCTTAACATCTTTAGCTTTAATACCTTTTTATTTCATAAATTTCTTTGCCTCTTGCATATCTTCAGGACTGAGAAATAGAATACCCCTTTTCTTCAGAGTTGGTTCAGGAAGTGTCCAGTCATTTTCATTAGTCAACATATTATTCAATAGCAATTCAGCTTGATAAACCGTTCTTTCCCTGAAAACACAACCAGCACATCTATCCAGGTGGTCTTTGGAAGCATCGGTTAGTCCATTATAAAAGATATCAAGTATTTCATTTTTATTGAGAGAATGATCAGGCAAAGCATTAAGTAATCGGAGAAGCCTCCCCCAAGCTTGTGGGAGACTCTCTTCTTCAATTTGCACAAAATTATATATTTCCCTTAAGGCAACTTGTTTCTTATGAGCAGGGAAATATTTAGCAGAGAAGTAATAAATCATATCCTGGGGACTACGCACACAACCAGGATGAAGAGAATTAAACCATATTTTAGCATCACCCTTTAATGAGAACGGAAATAACTTAAGGATATAGTAATAGTGACTTTTCTCATCATTAGTTAACAGGGTGGCTATATCATTTAATTTAGTGAGATGTGCCACAACAGTTTTAGATTCATAGCCAAAAAAGGATCAGATTAAACCAAAATAATTATCTCTGGATCGACAGAGAAATCATAATCCTTATCGGAAATACAGATAGGCGAAGTGGCAAAAGCAGGGTCATTGTAACATCCCAAATTTTCAATTTGGAATGTTATACATAGATCATTCATGCATATCATATTTTATTGCACTTCGTTTCGCGAATCCTCGAAATCCTAAGCAACTCGAGGACCCTCAGAGAGAGTTGGGGATTTCCCTGTTTTCATATTTGAGTTTTATCAAATATTGAAACGAGGGTTTTTGGATTTAATTATTTTTCTCTCCGAAAATATTTCATATTAAAATACATGAGAGGAGATAATATGACTTCTCCAAAATAAATGAAATATTGGAGGAAAAAGATTGAAATCAAATATTTGATTTTTATCCGGAGTTTATTGCTATTTTATTTGAATTAGAAAAATTGCATATTTTTCAAAGTTGCATTTTAGGGCCAAGAAAATGTTCATCTTATTCTAAATATTTTACTTAGACGGTGAAAATTTGTTTTGGCATTTTTAGATTTTTATTTTATTTTATTCTCTAGGATTTTTTTAGTTCGGCGAAATTATTTATAAAAAGTCGCGCAGTGGCCAAACTGGGCCGAAGCCCAGCCGCCGGCCCGCTCCCCCGCGCCGCCGTCTCCCACCAGGGGACCGACGCCGCCACCGCATCGGACCAGGAGTCCGGCCGGGACGCCGCCTCCCCGCCGCCTTGCCCCTCCTCCAAGCCGCAACCCCCTCCTTAAATACCCCCAACCCCGCCGCCACCATCACTCAACTCCGCCGCCGCAGCCGCCCAACCGCAGCGCTGCCGCCACCGCTTTTGCCGCGCCTCACCGCCGCCGCTTCAGCGCGCCGCCGCCGCCGTCTCCCCACCGCCGCAGCCCGCCTCCCCGCCGCCGCAGCCCTGCCTCGTCGGAGGTAACGCTGCCGGTTTTTTTAACACCAATCCGGGTTTTTTAGAAACCCTAGTTCGTTTTTTTAGATCGGTTCACCGGTTTTTCTCGGTTTAGTTACTTTGCGGATGTCCGTCTATACGTTCGTTTTAACAAACGAAGTTCACTCATTTGTAACAGACAATGAACGCTCGTTCCTTAGCCTGTTCGTCAGTTTTCTTTTTCTCGGATTTTCAGCAATTATTTTCAATCACGATTTCTGATCCGAATTTCGTTTTAGTTTATATTTTCGCTCGTTTGTCGGAATCAGGCGATCCGAGCGCCTAGATCTTCGTCTCAAAACCCTCTTTCCGTTTAACCAATTTGAACAAGCTTTGCTACTGTAAAATTTGACCTTAGTCCAGATTAGTAAACGGATCTTGTTTCTTTCGCAGTTTGAGTTTCGTTGCTCCGTTTGATTTGATTCTTTTCGCAAACCGGAGTTCTTAAGTTGAGCTTTCTGGTTAGGTCTTCTTGTTTGAGATTTACCCGTGTTTTCTTTGCTTGATTGCTTATGTATGCTATTGTTTGTTTGCGATAGAACACCCGGAGTGCGAAGCGTGCTAATACGAATCCCTAGGTTTTGCGGATCATCAGCAAGGCAAGTAACACTTTGATCATGCCCCTTTATCACCCATTTTTATGCATTAGTTCCAATCCTCAAACATTGCATGGTTAGGTTGTGATTAACATGTGGGTTGGGAAGTAGTTGATGAGGTAGAACCTATTGCCCTGTTATTATCAAACCCTTGGGAGTTACTTCTACGTATTGCTTATATGGCTATGCTATGCTTGTAGACGTGGTTTGGGTGAGTGAAATCCATGACAGATGTGAGATTTTAATTAATGGTTCAACTTAAGGAGGCAACTTGAATACACATATGTGTGGATTGTTTGTTGGGCACCTGGGGAATCCAGTGTTGTCCTAGGATATCCCGGAGTACCCATGTGATAATCCTATGGTCCGCCACCCAGGCTCAAAGGGAACTGAGATATTTTCATGCTAGAAACTTCCGTGTGCAGCCACAAGCTATTATGGGCTCTAGCATAGTTGAGTAGGTTGCGTGAAGCTCCTGAAGAGGTGGATCAGCAGGTAGAGGGACGTAGGTTGGTATGGTCTGCCCGGAGTAAGGGGTTAATGCTTCTGAAAGACTGTGTCTCGGTCATCCGTTTCTCAAACACCATGTAGTGCGAGAAATCCAATGGAGGAGATCGAGTCTTGTGGGGAAAAGTGCACAAACCTCTGCAGTGTGTATAAACTAATCATGGTTAGCCGTGTCCCCGGTTATGCACATCTTGAGTATCTAGTACTAGGAGTATCATAAGTATCTCATCACTCTAAACAAATATTGTTGGGTTGTTAATTACTTCAATTGGGATTGAGTTGGAGGAACCTTCTCAATGATGTTTCAACTACCATGGTAGTTAAATAAAATATATTCCTTTGTTGTAGGGAAAAATTGGCTTTTCGCAAGAACTATAACCATAGAGCTTTCCACCAGCTAAATATGCGTGTAATGATAGCATTATTCTGTTCTTGCTCTACTGTGTTACTTTGCCAGCATATTCCATGTGCTGACCCGTTTTCGGGCTGCAACGTATTATGTTGCAGACTTTTCAAACAAGGAGTAAGGTTCGTTAGCTCGTTGCCGTGCAGCTCAGCTATGCTGTTGGAGTTGATGGACTCACCTTATCTTCCAAGCCTTCCGTTGTTATCGTATTAGATGGCCTTAAGCCATATTTATTGTAATAAGTTCTCTTTTGAGACATTCGATGTAATAAGTGTGTGATTGCTACTCTGTTATAAATCCTTGAGTATTGTGTGTGTCAGCATTACCGATCCAGGGATGACACTGAAGCACAGAGACTTGGCCAGTTGAGGTCGGGTCGCTACAAGATGGTATCAGAGCACACGCTGAGTGTAGGACACGACCACTAAGCTAAATCCCTAGATCACTATTCTCTTCTCATTTCTGACTCCTCTCCATTTTCTACTCTTTAGGATGGCGGACGCAAGGAACAAGTTTGCACAACCGGATGAAGAAGCACCTTTTGGATGACACTTGAAGGAAGTCACTAGGTACCTGAACATTGGAATACCAAGCTTCACCGGGACTTACAACGCCACTTTACCAGAAGAGGAACGATGGATGATTCAAGTTCAAGTTCCAGGAAGGACATTCACGCCAGTCACTAAGCCCATAGAGTTTTCCTTCGATGCACTAACCTGGAGTCTAGGAAAGAGTATGGCAGCTCACATCACCATGGGACGCATTGGAGAAGTTTACCATAAGGAGCTTAAGGATACTATCTATCAAATTTGTGGACGCCGAGATGAGCAATGGGAAATGATCAGCACCAGGAAGGGTAGATCAATTGCAACTTTTATCCAGGAGTTAAACCAACACATTCATCGCCAGGAGAACCAGATGTGCGCAGGAATGATAGACCTAAAGAAGGCAATGGCTAGGATCACGGAACTGGAGGAAGAACTTAAGGCTACTCGTGAAGATTATGAGGAGGAAATCGTCGTACTAGTGGAGAAGAATGACGATATAGAAAGGAAGCTAGGAGTATTTCTGGGAGACCCCGCCCCAGGAGGAGAAGACGAAGAACCCAAGGAGATTCGCCCGGAGGACTAAATTATCATCGACGACACCGACTCGGACCCCGACAATAGCGATGATGACTATGAAGACGAAGCTGGAGCAGATATCATGGAGTCTTCAACCGAAGAATATTTTTAGTAGACCACCACATCGGTAGTAGTATTCCACCATGTAAATAGTATAGTCCGAGCACTATTGTAATGATAGTTAGATCGATTGTATGGCCTTGCTTGATTGATTGAGTGAAATGATTGTGTTTGTCTCATGTGCATATGGGTAGTGCTTTCTCATTAGACCTCATTCTATTCTAATCTCTCCCCTCTAAAACCCATCAGATGCCTCCGAGACGTGACCCCGGATTTACCTTTCCACCGGAGCTCACTCAGTTGATCCAGTAGCAGAATACCCTGATGCAGTTGTTAGTTCAGAACCAAGGCAACAATAACAACAACAACAATCCACCGCCACCGCCACCAGTTGATAACTTAGCCCGCTTTCTAAGGTTGCAGCCGCCGGTGTTTTCCAGTAGCATTGATCCCATAGTAGCAGATGATTGGCTCCGCAGGATTGGAAGGGAGTTAACCACTGCAGGATGTACCGATGCTGAGAAGGTGCGTTTTGCCGCACATCAGTTGGATGGACCAGCAGCCTCATGGTGGGAGAACTACACTGTCACCTACCCTATAGCCACTGTTACATGGGATCAGTTTCAGCAAGCTTTCTATACAGCACATGTCTCAACCGGAGCTATGAGTATGATGAAGTGTGAGTTTGCAACTTATGCCAGGGGAACCGTACTGTGGCTCATTACGCGGATGAGTTTAGCAAGTTATCTCGCTATGCCCCTGATGATGTGGCCACAGATGCCGCAAAGCAGGAGAAGTTTATGGAAGGGCTGAATGATGAGATGAGCATGCAGTTGATGGTGTCAACATTCAACAACTACCAGGAGTTGGTAGATAAAGCTCTTATGATTGAAGGGAAGCAGCAGCAGATTGAGAGCCGTAAGAGGAAGTATGGACAAGGAAGGTATAATTCAGGAGCTCAGCAGAAGCCTCGTCTAACCCCAAACTCGGGAGGACTTGTTCATAACCATGGAGGCCACACCCACAATGGAGGAAGTAACCATAATCATACAAGCCCAAGGAATGGGAATGGGAATGGAGCAAGCAACAATCAGAACTGTTCCAATCCAGCCACACCCGCAAAGAGAGATCTAAGCCACATTACTTGTTTCAAGTGCGGGAAGACTGGACACTATGCCACGGAGTGCCCTGAAGCGAAGAATGGAAATGGTAATGGGAGCGCTGGAAAGAAGCCCAACCCATTCAACAAAGGACAAGTGAACCACGTCAACGTGGAGGAGGTTGGAGAGCAGCCAGACGCGGTTATTGCTAAGTTTTTGGTTAAGTCTTTTACCGCCCTTGTTCTTTTTGATACTGGTGCATCGCATTCATACATATCAAGGGAATTCATGGATAAGTTTAAGCTACCGACCCAAACCCTTAGGACCCATCTTTTAGTGAGTTCACCTGGAGCAGAGTATATGGCTAGTCGATGGTGCAACCAGATACCCCTAACCATTGGTAGCCATGTTTTCCGTCCGACCTAATAACCTTGGAGTCACAAGGATTGAATGTGATACTAGGCATGGACTGGATGTCAAAGCATGGAGGAAGCATTGACTGTGTTAGTAAGTCAATTTGTCTCACCACCCCTGAGGGAAAAAGGATCAAGTATGTATCTAGGCATGCGCCAAGAAGTAGCCAAGTGAATACCCTCACGGGAGTTGTTTAGGAGGAAGTGCATGTAGTGAAGGATTACCCGGATGTTTTTTCAGAAGAGTTACCAGGCATGCCACCGGATCGAGACATTGAGTTTTTGATAGAGCTATTGCCAGGCACCGGGCCTATATCGAAGTGACCATACCGGATGCCCGCAAATGACCTGGAGGAGATTAAGAAAAAGATCAGGGATTTATTGGAGAAGGGTTACATTCGACAGAGCTCATCACCATGGGGAGCCCCAGTGCTTTTGGTCTAGAAGAAGGATAAGTCTCTAAGAATGGTTGTTGATTATCGTGCGTTAAATGAAGTGACGATCAAGAACAAATACCGACTGCCGATGATCAATGATTTGTTTGACCAACTGCAAGGAGCTAAGGTGTTTTCAAAGATCGACCCGCGATCTGGATATCACCAGCTGAAGATACGAGAGAAGGACATACCAAAGACAGCATTCACCACAGGTACGGGTTGTATGAATATACGGTCATGTCGTTTGGACTGACTAACGCCCCTGCCTACTTCATGAGCATGATGAACAAAGTATTCATGGAATATTTGGATAAGTTTGTTGTGTTGTTCATTGATGATATAATGGTATACTCGAAGAACGAGGAGGAGCATGAAGAGCATTTGTGCTTAGTTCTCAAGAAACTCAGGGAACATCAGTTGTATGCCAAGTTCAGCAAATGCGAGTTTTGGTTGAAGGAAGTTGGATTCCTTGGACATGTTATATCAGCAGAAGGTGTAGCAGTAGATCCTACCAAGGTTCAGTCAGTCACTGAATGGTTGGCACCCACTTCAGTTAGCGAGATCCGCGGTTTTCTTGGACTTGCAGGATACTATCGGAGATTCATTGAGAATTTTTCCAAAATTGCGAAGCCAATGATGGAGTTATTGAAGAAGGATACCAAATTTAAATGGACGGAAGAATGTGAAGCAAGTTTTCAGGAGTTAAAGAAACGTTTGACTAGAGCCCTAGTGCTGATTCTGCCGGATATACGTAAGGAGTTCCAAGTGTATTGCCATGCTCTCACTTCGGACTTGGAAGTGTGCTTATGCAGGATGGAAGATTTATTTCGTATGCCTCGCGACAACTAAAACCGCACGAGTTGAATTATGCCACGCATGATTTGGAGTTGGCTGCCGTAGTGCATGCGTTGAAGACCTGGAGGCATTACCTTATTGGAAATCGTTGTGATGTGTACACGGATCATAAGAGTTTGAAGTACATTTTCACACAGAAGGAGCCGAATCTTAGGCAGAGGAGATGGTTGGGGCTTATAAAGGATTATGACATGAAGCTTCACTATCATCCAGGCAAGGCCAATGTCGTAGCAGATGCTTTGAGCCAGAAGAGTTATGCTAATACCCTAGTGAGCACGGGATTGCCGAAGGAGTTAGCAGAGGATCTCAGGGAACTTCGATTGGAGATTGTTCCTAGAGGTTTTGTTGCAACCATGGAGGTTCAGTCTACATTGTTAGGGAAGATTCGAGAAGCTCAGAAGGAGGACAAAGAGGTTGCCGAGATAAAAGAGAATGAGCGAAGGAAAGGCCAAAGGTTTTCATGAGGATGAGCACGACACCTTATGGTTTGAGGACCGTGTTTATGTGCCCAATAACACAGAGATCAGGAAGTTAATACTTCAGGAGGCTCATGACTCACCATACTCGATACACCCCGGAAACACCAAGATGTATTTGGATTTGAAGGAGCATTTCTGGTGGACTGGTATGAAGAAGGATATTGCCGAGTTTGTAGCCGTATGTGATGTATGTCAGAGAGTGAAGGCTGAGCATCAAAAGCCAGTAGGATTGTTACAGCCTATGCCGATACCCGAATGGAGGTGGGATAAACTTGGCATGGATTTTATCACCGGATCACCCAGAACCAAATCAGGATACGATTCTATAAGGGTAGTAGTTGATCGCTTGACCAAAGTAGCTCACTTTATCCCAGTGAAAACCACCTATACAAGTGTGAAGTTGGCCAAGATATATATGACCAGGATCGTATATCTGCATGGAGTTCCAAGGACCATCGTATCAGATAGAGGGACACAATTTACCTCAAAGTTTTCGCATCAGTTGCACCAAACTTTGGGAACAAGGCTGGAATTCAGTACAGCTTTTCACCCGCAGACAGATGGACAGACCGAGAGAGTCAACCAGATTCTGGAGGATATGTTGAGGGCCTGTGCACTAGATTATGGATCTAGTCGGGATGACAATTTGCCCTACGCGGAGTTCTCATACAACAACAGCTACCAAGCCAGTTTGAAGATGGCATCGTTCGAAGCCCTGTACGGACAAAGATGCAGAACACCGTTGATGTGGGATGAAGTCGGAGACTGACAATTGTTTGGACCAGATCTGATCAAAGAGTCTGAAGAGAAAGTTAGTTGATCAGAGATAGATTGAAGATAGCTCAGTCCAGGCAGAAGAGTTATGCAGATTCAAAATGCAAGGAAATAACCTATGAAATTGGAGACAGAGCATATCTACGAGTGTCACCTCTAAGAGGAGTGAAACGTTTTGGAGTTAAGGGAAAATTAGCCCCAAGATTTGTAGGGCCGTATCGAATTTTGGAACATATGGGAGAAGTTGCCTACAAGTTGGAGTTACATGAAGGACTGTCAGGAGTTCATGATGTGTTTCATGTTTCACAGCTGAAGAAGTGTCATGCTGAGATGGCCGATATACCGTTAAAAGATACAGTACCCTTGGAGGCGATTCAGTTGGACAGTGATCTGACCAATGAGGAGAAGCCAGTCAGGATTCTCGAATTTGCCAGCCGAGTCACCCGCAGCAAGGTTATCAAGTTTTGCAAAGTTCAGTGGAGCCACCATACCGATGATGAAGCCACCTGGGAATGAGAGGATGATCTTCGCAAAGACCACCCACACCTATTCTCTAGCCAACCCGAATCTCGAGGGCGAGATTCATCGTAAGGGGGGTAGGTTTGTAACACCCCAAAATTTCAATTTGGAATTATACATAGATCATTCATGCATATCATATTTTAATGCACTTCGTTTCGCGAATCCTTGAAATCCTAAGCAACTCAAGGACCCTCGGAGAGAGTTGGGGATTTCCCCGTTTTCATATTTGAGTTTTATCAAATATTGAAACGAGGATTTTTGGTTTTAATTATTTTTCTCTCCGAAAATATTTCATATTAAAATACATGAGAGGAGATAATATGACTTCTCCAAAATAAATGAAATATTGGAGGAAAAGGATTAAAATCAAATATTTGATTTTTATCCGCAGTTTATTGCTATTTTATTTGAATTAGAAAAATTGCACGTTTTTCAAAGTTGCATTTTAGGGCCAAGAAAATGTTCATCTTGTTCTAAATATTTTATTTAGACGGTGAAAATTTGTTTTCATATTTTTAGTTTTTTATTTTATTTTCTAGTATTTTTTTGTTCGACGGAATTATTTTAAAAAAAATCGCGCAGTGGCCAAACTAGGCCGAAGCCCAGCCGCCGGCCCGCTCCCCCGCGCCGCCATCTCCCTCCAGGAGATCGACGCCGCCACCGCATCGGACCAGGAGTCCGACCGGGACGCCGCCTCCCCGCCGCCTTGCCCCTCCTCCAAGCAGCAACCTCCCCTCCTTAAATACCCCCAACCTCACCGCCACCACCACCCAACCCCGCCACCGCAGCCGCCCAACCGCAGCACCGCCGCCGCTTTTGCCACACCTCGCCGCCGCCGTCGCCCCGCCGCCGCAGCCCACCTCCCCGCCGCCATAGCGCCGCCTCGTCGGAGCCTCGCCGGAGGTAACGCCGCCATTGCCGTCGCCGGTTTTTTAAAATTGATCCGGTTTTTTTAGAAACCCTAGTTCGTTTTTTAGATCGGTTCACCAGTCTCGGTTTAGTTACTTTGCGGACATTCGTCCGTACGTTCATTTTAGCAAACAGAGTTCACTCGTTAGTAATAGACAACGAATGCTCGTTCGTTAGCCTGTTCGTCAATTTTCTTTTTCTTGGATCTTCCGTGATTATTTTGAATCGCGATTTCCGGTCCGATTTTCGTTTTAGTTTATCTTTTCGCTCGTTTGTCAGAATCAGGCGATTCAAGCGCCTAGATCTTCGTCTCGAAACCCTCTTTCCATTTAAGCAACTTGAACAAGCTTTGCTACTGTAAAATTTGACCTTAGTCCAGATTAGTAAATGGATCTTGTTTCTTTCGCACTTTGAGTTTCGTTGCTCCGTTTGATTTGATTCTTTTTACAAACCAGAGTTCTTAAGTTGAGCTTTCTGGTTAGATCTTCTTGTTTGAGATTTACCCGTGTTTTCTTTGCTTGATTGCTTATGTATTCTATTGTTTGTTTGCGATAGAACACCCGGAGTGCGAAGCGTGCTAATACGAATCCCTAGGTTTTGCGGATCATCAGCAAGGCAAGTAACACTTTGATCATACCCCTTTATCACCCATTTTTTATGCATTAGTTCCACTCCTCAAACATTGCATCGTTAGGTTGTGATTAACATGTGCGTTGGGAAGTAGTTGATGAGGTAGAACCTATTGCCCTGTTATTATCAAACCCTTGGGAGTTACTTCTATGTATTGCTTATATGGCTATGCTATGCTTGTAGACGTGGTCCATGACAGATGTGAGATTTTAATTAATGGTTCAACTTAAGGTGGCAACTTGAATACACATCTGGGTGGATTGTTTGTTGGGCACCTGGGGAATCCAGTGTTGTCCTAGGATATCCCGGAGTACCTGTGTGATAATCCTATGGTCCGCCACCCGGGCTCAAAGGGAACTGAGATATTTTCATGCTAGAAACTTCCGTGTGCAGCCACAAGCTATTATGGGCTCTAGCATAGTTGAGTAGGTTGCGTGAAGCTCCCAAAGAGGCGGATCAGCAGGTAGAGGGATGTAGGTTTGGTATGGTCTGCCCGGAGTAAGGGGTTAATGCTTCTGAAAGACTATGTCTCGGTCATCCGTTTCTCAAACACCATGTAGTGCGAGAAATCCAACGGAGGAGATCGAGTCTTGTGGGGAAAAGTGCGCAAACCTCTGCAGTGTGTATAAACTAATCATGGTTAGCCGTGTCCCCGGTTATGGACATCTTGAGTATCTAGTACTTGGAGTATCATAAGTATCTCATCACTCTAAACAAATATTGTTGGGTTGTTAATTACTTCAATTGGGATTGAGTTGGAGGAACCTTCTCAATGATGTTTCAACTACCCTGATAGTTAAATAAAATATATTCCTTTGTTGTAGGGAAAATTTGGCTTTTCGCAAAAACTATAACCATAGAGCTTTCCACCAGCGAAATATGCATGTAGTGATAGCATTATTCTGTTCTTGCTCTGCTGTGTTACCTTGCCAGCATATTCCATGTGCTGACCCGTTTTCGGGATGCAACATATTATGTTGCAGACTTTTCAGACGAGGAGTAAGGTTCGTTAGGTCGTTGTCGTGCAGCTCTGCTATGCCGTTGGAGTTGATGGACTCACTTTATCTTCCAAGCCTTCCGATGTTATCGTATTAGATGGCCTTAAGCCATATTTATTGTAATAAGTTCTCTTTTGAGACATTCGATGTAATAAGTGTGTGATTGCTACTCTGTTATAAATCCTCGAGTATTGTGTGTGTCAGCATTACCGATCCAAGGATGACACTGAAGCACAGAGACTTGGCCGGTTGAGGTCGGGTCGCTACAGTCATATTTCATTCTAGCATTCAAAGACTTATCTTTTTTTTGAGGAACTGGGACAGTGGGAGATGCTCCCACTGTCATATATATTAATAATTATAGCACATTTACAAGGAGTAGTTACATCATGCACATGTCTCCCCCATCTCACTTTGGAGTGAGGGTATAAAAGATCATATCTATCATTGCATGCAAGAAAATCTCTAGTAGTTTCTTCATCCATAACATAACCCTCAGGAACATCAGGCAATTCATATCTAGGGGAGAATCTTCATCATCACTTTCATCAATATTATCAGTTTCAATAATTTCATTCTCTCTAACCCTAGCAGGTTGTTCAACAATAAATTCACCTAATGGCACGGTAGTATCAAGCATAGAAGTAGTTTCATCATAAAAATGATGCAAAGCAGAAGTGGCATCATCAATAACATGCGACCTATCAGAATCAATAGCATGTGTAGGTGTCGCAAGCTTTCTCAAAACAGAAGGTGAATCAAGTGCAGAGCTAAATAGCAGTTCCTTACCTCCCCTCGTAGTTGAGGGAAAAATCTTGGTTCTTTTATCTTTAAAGTTCTTCATAGTGATCAACAGATATAAATCCCAAGTGACTCAAAGAATAGAGCTATGCTCCCTGGCAACAGCGCCAGAAAATAGTCTTGATAACCCACAAGTATAGGGGATCGCAACAGTTTTTGAGGGTAGAGTATTCAACCAAAATTTATTGATTCGACACAAGGGGAGCCAAAGAATATTCTCAAGTATTAACAGTTGAGTTGTCAATTCAACTGCACCTGAAAGACTTAATATCTACATCAAAGTATTTAGTAGCAAAGTAATATGGAAGTAGCGGTAACGGTGGCAAATGTAATAGTAATAGTTTTTGTAGTGATTGTAAACGGAAAAGTAACTAAGCGGAGATCAATATGTGAAAAGCTCGTAGGCATTGGATCAGTGATGGATAATTATGTCGGATGCGATTCCTTATGCAACCGTTATAACATAGGGTGACACGGAACTAGCTCCAGTTCATCAATGTAATGTAGGCATGTATTCCGAATATAGTCATACGTGCTTATGGAAAATAACTTGCATGACATCTTTTGTCCTACCCTCCCGTGGCAGCGGGGTCCCATTGGAAACTAAGGGATATTAAGGCCTCCTTTTAATAGAGTACCAGACCAAAGCATTAACACTTAGTGAATACATGAACTCCTCAAACTACGGTCATCACCGGTAACTATCCCGATTATTGTCACTTCGGGGTTAACGGATCATAACACATAATAGGTGACTATAGACTTGCAAGATAGGATCAAGAACTCACATATAATCATGAAAACATAATAGGTTCAGATTTGAAATCATGGCACTCGGGCCCTAGTGACAAGCATTAAGCATATCAAAGTCATAGCAACATCAATCTCAGAACATAATGGATACTAGGGATCAAACCCTAACAAAACTAACTCGATTACATCATAAATCTCATCCAACTCATCACCGTCCAGCAAGCCTACGGTGGAATTACTCACGCACGGTGGTGAGCATCATGAAATTGGTGATGGGGGAAGGTTGATGATGACGATGGCGACAGATTCCCCTCTCCGGAGCCCCGATCGGACTCTAGATCAGCCCTCCCGAGAGAGATTAGGGCTTGGCGGTGGCTCCGTATCGTAAAACGTGATGAATCCTTCTCTCTGATTTTTTCTCCCCGAACATGAATATATAGAGTTGGAGTTGAGGTCGGTGGAGCACTAGGGGGCCCACAAGGCAGGGGGCGCGCCCAGGGGGGTAGGCGCTCCCACCCTTGTGGACAGGGTGTGGGCCCCTGGCCTTGATTCTTTCGCCATTTTTTTATATATATTCCAAAAATATTCTCAATTGATTTTTAGGTCATTCCGAGAACTTTTATTTCTGCACAAAAATAACACCATGGCAATTCTACTGAAAACAACATCAGTCCGGGTTAGTTCCATTGAAATCATGCAAGTTAGAGTCCAAAACAAGGGCAAAAGTGTTTGGAAAAGTAGATACGATGGAGACGTATCATACCGCCGAATCAAGAATCAACTAGTGACGGAAAGCAATATGTATATACCCACGCCCACAACTCCTTTGTGTTCTACTCATGCATATAGCATCTACGGATAAACCTGGCTCAGATGCCACTATTGGGGAATGCAGTAATTTCAAAAAAAATCCTACGCACACGCAAGATCATGGTGATGCCTAGCAACAAGAGGGAAGAGTGTTGTCTACGTACCCTCGTAGACCGCAAGCGGAAGTGTTATGACAACGCGGTTGATATAGTCGTAAGTCTTCACGACCGACCGATCCTAGCACCGAAGATACGACACCTCCGTGATCTGCACACGTTTGGCTCGGTGACGTCCCACTTACTCACGATCCAGTAGAGCTTCGAGGGAGAGCTTCGTCAGCACGACGGCGTGATGACGGTAATGATGATGCTACCGGAACAGGGCTTTTCCTAAGCACTGCTACGATATTACCGAGGTGGATTATGGTGGAGGGGGCACCGCACATGGCTGGAAAACAATCAACTTGTGTGTTCTAGGGTGCCCCCATTTTCCCATATATAAAGCAGCAAGGGGGGAGGTCGGCCGGCCTTGGGGCGCGCCAAGGAGAGAGGGTCCTCCTAGTAGGAGTAGGACTCCCCTTTTCCTATTCCAACTAGGAAGGGGGAAGGGGGAAGGAAGGAGAGGGGGAGAGGGAGGAAAGAGGGGGAGCCCCCCTCCTTATCCAATTCGGACTCCCAAGGGGGGGGGGCGGCCAGCCCTAGGCCCTCTCCTCTCTCTCGCACAAGGCCCATGTTGGCCCATTAGTTCCCCCGGGGGTTCCGATAACCCCTTCGGCACTCTGATAAATATCCGGTGACCACCGGAACTCATGCGGTGTCCGAATATAGTCGTCCAATATATCAATCTTTATGTCTTGACCATTTTGAGACTCCTCGTCATGTCCGTGATCATATCCGGGACTCCGAACTATCTTCGGTACATCAAAACACATAAACTCGTAATACCGATCGTCACCGAACGTTAAGCGTGCGGACCCTACGGGTTCGAGAACTATGTAGACATGACCGAGACATGTCTCCAGTCAATAAACAATAACGGAACCTATATGCTCATATTGGCTCCTACATATTCTACGAAGATCTTTATCGGTCAAACCGCATAACAACATACGTTGTTCCCTTTGTCATCGGTATGTTACTTGCCCGAGATTCGATCGTTGGTATCTTAATACCTAGTTCAATCTTGTTACCGGCAAGTCTCTTTACTCGTTCCGTAATGCATCATGCCCCAACTAACTCATTAGTCACATTGCTTTCAAGGCTTATAGTGATGTGCATTACCGAGAGGGCCCAGAGATACCTCTCCGACAATCGGAGTGATAAATCCTAATCTTGATCTATGCCAACTCAACAAACACCATCGGAGACACCTGTAGAGCACCTTTATAATCACCCAGTTACGTTATGACGTTTGGTAGCACACAAAGTGTTCCTCCGATATTCGGGAGTTGCATGATCTCATAGTCATCGGAACATGTATAAGTTATGGAGAAAGCAATAGCAACAAACTAAATGATCATCGTGCTAAGCTAACAGATGGGTCAAGTGAATCACATCATTCTCTAATGATGTGATCCCATTAATCAAATGACAACTCATGTCTATGGTTAGAAAACATAACCATCATTGATTCAACGAGCTAGTCAAGTAGAGGCAAACTAGTGACACTCTGTTTGTCTATGTATTCACACATGTACTAAGTTTTCGGTTAATACAATTCTAGCATGAATAATAAACATTTATCATGATACAAGGAAATATAAATAACAACTTTATTATTGCCCCTAGGGCATATTTCCTTCACTAGCTACTTTGCACTTTGCTAGGTGAACCTCGGTTGGGGGGGTATGTGCATTCATAGCTTAGGATTCCCTTCGTGCCTACACGGGGGAGGGGTGGCTGCTAGCTACTTCGCACTTTGCTAGGGTGAAGCTCGGTTGGGGGTGAGGGCATGCATTCAGCTTAGGATTCCCTTCGTGCTGACACGAGGGAGGGTTTGCTAGCTACTTCGCACTTTGCTAGGTGAACCTCGGTTGGGGGGGCATGTGCATTCATAGCTTAGGATTCCCTTCATGCCGACATGAGGGAGGGGTGGCTGCTAGCTACTTTGCACTTTGCTAGGGTGAACCTCGGTTGGGGGAGAGGGCATGCAATCATATCTTAGCTAGGATTCCCTTCGTGCCGACACGAGGGAGGGGGCTGCTAGCTACTTCGCACTTTGCTAGGTGAACCTCGGTTGGGGGGCATGCATTCATAGCTTAGGAACCCCTTCGCGCCGACACGAGGGAGGGGGCTGCTAGCTCTACTTCACACTTTGCTAGGTGAACCTCGGTTGGGGGGCATGCATTCATAGCTTAAGATTCTCTTCATGCCGACACGAGGGAGGGGGGCTGCTAGCTACTTCGCATTTTGCTATGGTGAACCTCGGTTGGGGGGGCATGCATTCATAGCTTAGGATTCCCTTTGTGCCGACACGAGGGAGGAGGGGGGCTGCAAGCTACTTTGCACTTTGATAGGTGAACCTCGGTTGAGGGGGAGGGGGCATGCATTCATAGCTTAGAATTCCCTTTGTGCCGACATGAGGGGGGGTGGGGGCAAGCAATATCGTGCGCTTTGCGAGAGAGGTGCCACATCGAAGTTGCATTTGGTATTTGAAAATCAAACCACCCTTTTGATACACAAATTTGGTCCACATGCAAGTGTGTTCGTGTTCTGACCCTCTCCCGCATCATTTTTCGCCAAATTTATGAACATTAGACAAGTCGGAGGACGCAACATACACGGTTCACTCAATCTAACCGTGTGCCACGCCGGTGCACCTGTCATGCACACATCCGCACAGTACATTGGGCTCCACGAGGCTCCCCCTCTCAAAAATATCTGCCTGCCTCAAGGGTTTTTCTGTTTCATAACACACGGTTCTTATCTTCGGACCGTGTGCGATGTTTCTTGTTCCCAATCCCGCCTGGACCCCTAGAAAATATCTACCCGCCTCGAGGGTTTTTCTGTTTCATAACACAAGGTTGTTATCTCCAGACCATGTGCGATGCACTATCATCAAAATTTTCAATAGCCCGGCATTTCACTCATGCCTTTGACTCCCGCGTAGTAAAATTTTCAGTACCCGCGTCATTTCCTCAAACACTCCGTGCCCCCTCCACACACACACATACCAAAACCTCCTTGGGTGTGTGCACACACACACACACTGGTGCGCGTCGGTCCTAAACAAACGGTTTTAACCCCTTTCTGCGATGGCATTTGAAACCGTCGCCAAGTGAGTGTGTGTGATAGGGTGTCCTTCCCATATGACCCAGAAATCGTCGAGGATAGGCCCTCCTGGGACCCAGGCTGGGGCCGTGTGTGATCGGGCGAGGCATTGAAAGCCAATCATTTCCGTAGGTATGTACATCCCACATGTTAATCCGAGAAAATCATTTCCACAGGTATGTACATCCCACACGGTAATCCGAGAAAATCATTTTCGTAGGTATGTACATCCCACACGGTAATCCTAGAAAATCATTTCCGTAGGTATGTACATCCCACACCGTGATTCCCAGAAAAACATTTCCGTTCGTATGTATATCACACACAGTCAATCAAAGGAATACGTTTCTGTTCTTATGTACATCCTACACAGTCAATCTAGGGAAAACGTTTTCGTTCGAACGTACATCCCACACAGTTTTATGTGTAGGCTCGTGTCTGAAAGGTGTAACTATCACACATGGTCTTCCTTGGTTAACTATTTGCTTTTATCAACTATATCACACACGACTTGATGAACAAAACTGTGTGGCATTGGGCTATCCATCGCAAGCGCTTATACTGCTAGAACCGTTTGCAAAGATCCATGACACATTTAGCAGGTTTATTAGTTTACAATTAATAATTCCAGTATTACACAAATTCACATTTCATATCGAATAGTTGTTTGCCAATTTCATATCAGGAACATAAACATATTATAACATCACAATATGGTAGCTACATGAAAACAGCATAGTATAACATATATCTAGTTCAACTTCATAAGAACAATATATTCATTTCCCTAATCGAGATCATCCAGGCTCGTCTTATCCACCTCTGCTTTTAGTTCAGTAAGAACTCGTTTTGCATGGGCCAACTGGGAAAGTGCCTCCTCCTTCGCCAACACCATCTTAGCGAAGTCTGATTTATAAATTCTGAGCTCATTCTCCACCTTCAACTTTTTATCCCGCATCTTGAAATATGCTTCAGCGTTGACAAGACTTTCTCTAAGCCTACGTGTGTTCTCGTCCTCATACATGATCCAGAGCTTCGTTAGGCACATCTTCAAAGACTATGGCCACTCTTGATCAACCCACTCCAAGTAAGAACACTTCCGTTCATCCTATAATATTTAAAACTAGATCAGTAACAATTGTAGGGGAAATGGGTTTATAGCAACATAGAAAATCACCAATGATTATTTTGAAAAACTGAAGAAACATGTTAATTATGACATATCTTCTCAAAAAGATCAATGTGCAAATGAAATAATTGGTACCGAGACAACAACCAAATTCTGGAACATCAGAAGCTATAATTAACTACAATGACGCTACAAGTTCTTACTCATGTACAATAAATAACAAATTGAACATTTTATGAGGAAGGTAAATATAACTGCAACAGCATAGCAACAGTGTTTGGATGATAACAAATTGATACTAACAGGTGTGTACATGCACAAATTTAGTAACATAGAACTAAGAGCACTAAGGCCGTCCACTATGTATGTCAAAACTGGGGTAAAGACAACTGTTCCTACATCTCGCACATGTGCCCTTCACTGACGAGCCGATGTAGCAAAAAACAATCAGGGACCCGGACTCCAGAGCACGTAGTTGCTCGGATGCCCAGTTCCTTCGTGCCATAAAGATTTAGTATTTTACTGCTTGGCTGCTCGGATGTGTGGACCAAAGTTGGCTCCACAAACTGCTGAAGCGGTGCCAAATAATTTTCTAATGGCACCGCTGCTGAGATGGCAACAATTTAAGATACTAGGTACAAACTATGACACTGTCTTAGGATGCGTTTGGTTGAAGGTGTGGTAATGAATGGGTTGGGACCGTGACAGTGTCTGAATCACATCTAACAAATGACTTGTAACAACGAAAGAGGGTCTAACCTTCTCCACACATGCCAGAAACTTCCTCCCACTGTCCAAAGAATCAAATGCAACTAGCTTCACGCATGGAGATTGATGGTGACAACGAGCAGATAGATCTTCAGCCACCCCGCTCCATTCATTGCCACTGGTGGTCTTAGGGAGCTACAAGAGGAAGAAACAACTCAAATCGACCTCCGGGTAAAAATCCTTCATTCCAAGTCATAGCCCGAGAGAGATTAGAGAGGCATACCCGGGTGGTGAAGGAGTAGTTGCCGGAGGAGGAACCGCCGGAGATGTCTTTGACGAAGACCATGGTGACCTCGGTGGTAGGATGCGAGATGGCGAGAGCGAGGAAGCGGCTATAGCTTAGCAAGGAAGGAAGGAAGCAAGAAACAGGGGAAATATGACTTGTGGTCGGGGAGAAAAGGGGGTGAGGAAGGGGGGAAGGGGGGCGGGGTAGATATTTTGGCGGTAGGCCAAAATTTTGGAAATGTGGAGGGAAACTTTGCGTGCGGTGCCGCCGGACCATTCACTAATTTTGGTCTCAAGGCATGGGCACATTCACTTTGAACGCGCGCAGTGCTGCCAGACCATTCACTTTGAACGATTGTGTGCATCGCAAACGGTTCTTCTACTTTACGCGCATGGGATGAGTTTGATAATTCAAATTTTGGTGGAAATTTCCCCGGGTACGTCATTGCATAATTAAACATCGCTTGCTAATTTGGGCACACAAAAGAGCGTACAACAGACATACCACACTTACTAAATCGAGCAATTTTAGTAATTACACAGAGCCAGTTGACCTAAACATTGCTCTAACAAAAGACCAGCATTAAAAACAAAGCCTAAGTATGCATAATTAAAAATACGTCGCCGCGCCGGCCTATGCATCGCCGGTGTGAGATGAAACGTCGATGACTTGTCGTGGAGACATGCCGCCGTCGGTAGACTCCGCGTCCCCCCTGTTGGAGTCGACCGCTTCCTCGTCCTCGTCCTTGTCCTCGTCCTCGGCGCCGCCCTCAAGGTTGTAGCACTCGTAGTAGTGGCTGCACCAGAGCTCGCGTTGGTACTCCACCGCCGATTCCTCGACGGACAGACTCTTCTCTACCTCGACCTCGGCCACGCGCAACTCCTCCTTCCGGCGCTCCTCGATCTCCGCCGCCTCCTGCATCTCCACCTCTCACTCGGCGACCTCATGAGGAAGCAGGTGCTCCATGCCCACCGCCGCCTTTTCAGACATGGGTTGCATGCTAGAGTCCGAGGTGGCCTGGAATATCTTAGCATGTGCATCCTCGGTCTTGCCGTGGATGGCCTCGACCCAGGCTAGGGCGACATCAGCGGCACGGACGGCAGCTTGAGCGCTCTCGGCATTTGCAGCCGCCGTCGCAGCAGCAGGTGCAGCCGTGTCGGCTACTGCAGCTACCCTGTCGGCTACCGCAGATGCCCTCTCGGCGGAAGCGACCATGCTCAATGCGGATGCGGCGGCACTCTGGGCGTAGGCGACGGCGCTCTCGGCGCAGGCGATGGCGCTCGGGGGGCATCGTACGGGCCTTCACGAAGCGTTTCCACGACGTCATCTTTGCAAGAAGGGGGTGCGGGAATGGGGATTGGGATGCATGGATTCGGGGGTTGCCGGCACTAGAGCAGACGAGCCAGCGAAGCTTAAGGAGGGAGACTTAAATAGATCGAGATATTTTCATCGCAAACAGTTCCTAGAAAACAATTTTGTGTGATGTTGTAGATATTTTTATTAGCTGTGAAGGACGAATTTGGAATAAGGTGCCAACGGATGGTGTTTTAAATGAACGAGAAATTTTGTAGTACTAATACAACTGTCATGTCAAATTTGGGAAAATTTCAGGGGTCATTTGACCTTCTAAGACATTTAAGTGATTTTCTAGCCATTTAATGACCGTAATTGAAATTTGAACTACATGTACATGCAACAACTACCATAACGGGTTGAAAACTCATATTTCATGTACTTGTGTGCGATTTAATTTCATGTGCAGTAAATTGGACGGAATTTTCAAACATATTGGTCTAACAACTATGACACAATTAAGCATGGAGTGACATGGCATTTTAATTCCAAAAAATAAAAAAAATCAGAAACACATGAAACCTTGGTTGATGTAATGTCATGCCACCAAGATGATGTGGTAAAAATTGGCATGTTTGACCAAAGTTTGCACGCACACCCCTCACAAACCGGAGCAACTCACTAGAAGGCTCGTGGTTCCGAGAGGGAACAATGCATGTTTGATGACGAACGGGAGATAGCTTCCTCTTACGGCCTTCAATTTTTTTTCTACGTCTAACGTGCACTACTACAACTATAATGTGAAATTTTTGAAAATTCTAGGGGTTATTTGACCTTTTAAAGACATTTAAGTGATTTTCTAGCCATTTAATGACCGTAATTCAAATTTGAACTACATCTACATGCAACGCCTAACCAAAACAGTTTGAAAAATCATATTTGCATACTTGTGTGCGAGTTAATTCCATGTGCAGTAAACTAGAAGGAATTTTCAAACATATTTGTATCACGACATGGATACATATGCATGGAGGGGCATGGCATTTTAATTCCAAAAAAATCAAAAACACATGAAACCTCGGTTGATGTAATGTCATGCCACCAAGATGATGTGGTAAAGAAATTGGCATGTTTGACCAAAGTTTGGACACACACCCCTCACGAACCGGAGCAACTCGCTAGAAGGTTCGTGGTTCCGAGAGGGAACAATGCATGTTTGATGACGAACAGGAGATAGCTTCCTCTTACGACCTTCAAACTTTTTGTACGTCTAACGTGCACTACTACAACTGTAATGTGAAATTTTGGAAAATTCTAGGGGTCATTTGACCTTTTAAAGATATTTAAGTGATTTTCCAACCATTTAATGACCGTAATTCAAATTTGAACTACATCTACATGCAACGCCTAACCAAAATGGTTTGAAAAATCATATATGTGTACTTGTGTGCGAGTTAATTCCATGTGCGGTAAATTAGAAAGAAATTTCAAACATATTGGTCTCACGACATGGACACATGCATACGTATGCATGGAGTGACATGGCATTTTAATTAAAAAAATAGAAAAATGATCAGAAACACATGAAACCTTGGTTGATGTAATGTCATGCCACCAAGATGATGTGGTAAAGAAATTTGCGTGTTTGACGAACGTTTGGACACACGCCCGTCACAAACCGGAGCAACTCGCTAGAAGGTTCGTGGTTCCGAGAGGGAACAATGCATGTTTGATGACGAACGGGAGATAGCTTCCTCTTACGGTCTTCAAATTTTTTCCTACGTTTAACGTGCAACTATCATGTGAAAATTTGGTAAATTTCAGGGGTCATTTGACCTTCTAAAGACATTTAAGTGATTTTCTAACCATTTAATGACCATAATTCAAATTTGAACTACTTCTACATGCAACACCTAACCAAAATGGTTTGAAAAATCATATTTTTGTGTACTTGTGTGTGAATTAATTACATGTGAAGTAAATTATAAGGAAATTTCAAACATATTGGTGTCAAGGCATGGGCAGATGCATGGAGTGCATGCCATGTCATTTTAATTCCAAAAAATTAAAAATGATTGCAAAAACATGAAACCTTGCTTGAATTAATTTCATGCCACCAAGATGATGTGGTAAAAAAATTGGCCTATTTGACGAAAGTTTGGACACACACCCCTCACAAACCGGAGCAACTCACTAGAAGGTTCGTGGTTCCGATAGGGAACAATGCATGTTTGGTGACGAACGGGAGATAGCTTCCCCTTACGACCTTCAATTTTTTCCTATGTTTAACGTGCACTAATACAACTGTCATGTGAAAATTTGGAAATTTTCAGGGGTCATTTGACCTTTTAAAGACATTTAAGTGATTTCCTAACCATTTAATGACTGTAATTCAAATTTGAACTACATCTACATGCAACGCCTAACCCAAACGGTTTGAAAAATCATTTTTTGTGTACTTGTGTGCGAGTTAAAAAATCATCAGACGATGTAAATATCTGGTGTTCATAAAAGAAAATGTAAAGATCTGGCAAGACAACCGGCCCCCACACGATTGGCAGTCTATCTCGTGGCTCGAGGTTTGGTAGGTGAATGGCAGGGATCATTAGTCAGACACGGTTCTGCATTGGAAACCATCAGCTATTATGTTCACACACGAATTTTGGCTATTATGTTCACACACGGATTTCGCTGTGGGAATCGTGTGTAATTAAAACTACAGTACTCATAAATTTTGGCGACCGGCCTTTGTACTGTCCCCATCGATCTATATTCCGGCCGCCAATAAATACTACCTTGCTCACGTCGTCCCGCCTGCATTCTCATCTACATCCTCCCTCGCTCGCCCTCTCTCTCTCTCAAATCTCTGCCATGGCGCTGCCGGTCTGCCCACGCGCCGACGAGGAGTTGTCGCCCCTCGAGGACGCTCACTCGATTAGCAGCGACGAGGACCCCTACGCGCTGCCTGACGAGGTTGCGCCGGACCCCCCAAGTTTGGATTGGTTTTGGGGCCAGTACAATCTTTGTCTATGGAAGTCGCTGTCGCCGGCTGAGAAAGCCAAGCAAGTAGCGTTCAAGAAGGAGATGGCAGAGGAGGAAGCCATATACCAAGCGGCCTGTGAAGCCCGTGATGCCGCCTGGAAAAAGGAGGCGGCAGAGCTTTGGGGGCGGGTGCGTCGTCGTGATGAGGAGGTGTACGAAGACGGGTACTTCGCAGGGAAGGTCATAGGCGCTCGGTGCCTCGTCGCTGCGTGGAGGTGGGCGGATAAGATCCAGCGTGGCACCGACGAGGAGCTCCGGTGGGCGCCCAACGAAATGGCAAGATCGGTCGCACGCGTCCACTAGCAAGAGGCAGACTGGCACGTCAAGCGCTGCGATGCGGAGGTGTCGGAGTACTGCCTCCGCACTGGGAAGACGCTGCGCACCAGGGAGCTGCTGGCGAGGGTCCGCCGGAATACTGGCCTAGGAGGGATTATTAGTTTTAGTATTGATCGTTTTCAATTTTATGCATTGTACCTACTAGTTAAGTATCATCACATATATGTGATGATATTATATATATATATATATTCTGTGATGATCTAATGAACAATTAATATATATATATATATATTATGAATTCCATTTTCTATCTGTTTTTGTATACTAATTTGAATCTAGCTGTTATCATCCACATATACAGAATGGAAAGCGTATATACACACATTGAAACAGAACATATAAGAATGGAAAACAGAGTACACACATTGAAACAGAGCAATAAATAGAGCAATATTATGATTGTTGTGAATACATAGCTATCCACGTCGAAACGACTTTTCAAAATAAAACGCGTCCATGGGACCATGACCAGCAGCCCTTGCCTAGGGTAGCTCTTGGCTTTGCCTGAACTCGTGCAGGCATTCGTCCAAGCGGTCGACACGCTCGCGGTACATCTGGAGTGCGATCTCGAGCTCCAAGTTGGCTATTTCATCGGAGATCACCAGCTCGAGGATGCGACGGCCATGTTCCTCTACTGCGCCCAGGTGGACACCTGGGCCAAGGAGGCAGTTGAGCCTAGGGACTAGCGCGTTGGCATCCAATGGGTCACAGACAAGGCGAATGGCGGAACCCATGCGAACGGCATGGTGGGCATCCGGTGCAAGTACGACGCGCCGGCCTCTGGTGCAAGTACGGCGCTGAGGGCCTCTGCCCACTATCATGCGTGGGTGCAGTAGCAACAAATTCATGTTTAATATAAGGAACTATAGCAAGTTCATCTCCATAAGCATAATTCATATTGGCATCTTGTCCACAAGCATAGAAAGCATCATCAAAAAGGGATATTTCAAAAGAATCAACAGGATCATAACAATCATCATAGCATTCGTCCTTCAGTACATTCGAAGGGAAATTAAATAATGTATGAGTTGGAGAGTTACTCTCATTAGAAGGTGGGCACGGGTAGCTAATCTGATCTTCCTCCTTTTGTTCTTCGCTCTCCTCATCATCTTTTTCATCCAATGAGCTCACAATTTCATGAATTTCTTCTTCCATAGACTCCTGCAAATATTAATCTCTTATCGGACAGTGGAGACTTTCTCAATAAATTCAGCAATATCATAATTGTATTTATAATTCTCATAGGAATATTTAAGGATAGCTAAATTTTCAGGTCTATAAACCGAATCATCAAAATCTTCAAACTCTTTAAACAAAGATTCAATTTCACAAGCACCCTTGAAAGCAACAAATTCTTCTATTTGTTCCACATCATAGTAATCATATATACCATTAGCATAAGAAGCTAAGGTTTCATTATTATTAAATTCGCATGAAAAGGGAAGGTGTGGAGCCTTCACCCTAGAGTAACAAGTATAATCATATCTCAAGCATAGGTGCCGAGCATACAATTGCAACATATAAATTTGATCCCATAATAGTTTCCCTTTTTGAGTAAAGCGATAATCCCTAAAGTATTCACGTTGATCCAACATGTCTCCCATTATATAATTGAATAGGGTTTTCACAGGATTATTAAAATAGTGCATAATATCTTTCACATAATGAGCATCGAGGGTTTTAGGAGGTTCCCCATCTCCATGAGTAGCAAGTAAACCTAATTTTTTTTTGGTATTTCGTGTTCCATATCCATAACTAAAGATAGAGAACAACTTAGAACAACAAATAAAAATTACTTAGTGATAAAGCAAACAAGAACACACGAGAATATTCACCCCACGCTATAACTCCTCGGCAACGGCGCTAGAAAAAGGTCTTGATAACCCACAAGTATAGGGGATCAATTGTAGCCTCTTTCGATAAGTAAGAGTGTCGAACCCAAGGAAGAGCTAAAGCTAGAACAAATATTCCCTCAAGTTCTATCGACCACCGATACAACTCTACGCATGCTTAACGTTCTCTTTACCTAGAAAAAGTATGGAACTAGAGGTACTTTGTAGGTGAAATGGGATAGGTTTGCAAGAATATAAAGAGCACGTAGATAAAAACTAGGGGCTGTTTTAGGCAAAGAAGCTATAAAGTTAGTATAGCGAGTGTGGAAAAGTGGTGGTAGGAGTTGCGAAATTGTCCCTAAGCAATTGACTACTTTACTAGACCGATAGCAAGTTTTATGCGGGAGAGGCCACTGCTAGCATGTCATCCCTGACTTGGAATTCTATGCACTTATGATTGGAACTATTAGCAAGCATCCACAACTACTAATGTTCATTAAGGTAAAACCCAACCATAGCATTAAGATTTATTGGTCCCCCTTCAATCCTGTATGCATCAATTTCTATGCTAGGTTGAAGCTTCTGTCACTCTTGCCCTCCAATACATAGCCCTATCAACATACAACTAACCCTATGGTGTGATCCACGTGCACGCTCATATGATGGGAACCAAAGGACAACAACATAACCACAAGCAAATTAAACCAATCATAGCAATTCACCAATTACCGATAGGACAACGAAAATCTACTCAAACATCATAGGATGGTAACACATCATTGGATAATAATATGAATCATAAAGCACCATGTTCAAGTAGAGGGTACAATGGGTTGCGGGAGAGTGTACCGCTGTAGATAGATGGGGGAAGGTGATGAAGATGTTGGTGAAGATGACAGATGTGTTGGTGTAGATCGTCGTCACACGATGATGGCCCCGGCAGTGTTCCGGCGCCATCGGGAGAGAGGGGGAGAGAGCCCCCTTCTTCTCCTTACTTGACCTTCTCCCTAGATGGGAGAAGGGTTTCCCCTCTGGTCCATAGCCTCCATGGCGGCGGAGGGGCGAGAGCCCCTCCGAGATTGGATATGTCTCTCTGTCTCTCTCTATTTATGCGTTCCAGATTCTGGCCTTTCACCATTTCTTATATTCCCGGAGATCCGTAACTCCGATTGGGCTGATATTTTAACACAATTTGTATCTGGGTATTGGCTTTCTTGCGGCGAAAGAAGGGCACCAACCGCCTTGAGGGGTGGCCACGAGGGCCCAAGGCGCGCCTGACCCCCTCGGGCGCGCCCCCTGCCTCGTGGCCCCCTCGGGCATCGTCTCGCGTTGATTCTTCTTCCCCAAAATCACATATATTCCAAAAAAAATCTCCATCAGTTTTTATCCCGTTTGGACTCCGCTTGATATGGATTTTCTGCGAAACAAAAAACATGCAACAAACAGGAACTGGCACTGGATCAATATGTTAGTCCCAAAAATAGTATAAAAAGTTGCCAAAAGTATATGAAAGATGTAGAATATTGGCATGGAACAATCAAAAATTATAGATACGACGGAGACGTATTAATCACCTAATTAAACATCGACACAACTTCCCATCCAGACACCCATCCGATGGCTGCTCCAGCCTGAGCACACTTAACTTGATAGTTTTCTAACATGAGCTACTGGTGGAACAACTAGTCCATGCTGATAGGAATGCCTTTTCACATCCTTATGGCGTATCCGGATGACCGCCCGTCCCACAATGGCCAATAGATGTCCTGTAGACAGAGCATATCAGATACGTCTTATTAGAAGCAATCGTCTGCGTTATTATTGGTCTTCGCACACATTTCTGATTACACACCTGTTTGCCACGTATCACACACATCTTGTTATATTGAACCGTTTCTGTTCTCTTGCCTAATCACAAACAGTTCATCCGAGTGAACCGTATGTTGTACATCGCACACACCTTGATCGGGCTGGCCGTTTCTTTTGTGTTGCCTAATCACAAACAGTTCATCTGAGTGAACCGTATGATGTGTATCACACACGCCTTCATCTGGCTGCCCGTTTCTTTTGTTCCTCCTCATCGCAAACAGTTTATTTGAACTGAACTGTATGCCCTTCATCTCACACTCAACTAAAACCTAAATCGTGTTTGATGCATCCGACATCGCAAACGTTTTACACATTTCTGACTGTTTTCATACAACACCGTTTGCGATTATTGCATCGCACATAGTTTCTTGAAGGGTCTCTGATCATAATGTCGTGTTAGCAGCATCCTGTAGTACTGACACACACATACACCCTCCCTCGCTCGAAACCCTAGCAAAGTCCCCGCAACCGCCGCAAGGCCTCCATTGTCAACATCTGCCGGTTTGCCCATGCAGCTTACCCATCGATCTCCATACCCAGGCCGCCCTGAGTTTCTTAGATAACGCCTGCCAAATGCCCCCTTTCCCACAGATCCCCATCCCCATCCCCCACCCCAGATCGTCGCAACCTAAGACCGGCTACGCTTCCTGTGGAGCTCGAGGAGCGACTCGCCCAAAAGAGGTGTATAGCCGTCTCTTCGCCCGACGTCGCCGAGGAAGCTGACGACCATTCCTGGCGGCAGGCACTCAAGCAGCGGGATATAGTATGTGGGCATGTCTCGTCCGCCGGCTATGACATCGAGGTCATCGACAGCGATGCCCTGAGGCGGGTTGTGTCACAAGTTAAGTGGCCCACCCCCAACCCCTCGGGTTCAACCGCCGTCGATCTCATCCATGGCCCCGCCGCTGATCTCCTCTAGCTTGCTATCAACAATTTGCCATTCTACATCGCCATCGAGCCCCTTTTGTCATTTCTGAAGGACGCGTTCTGCGGCGCTGGCTCGGGATCCACAACTTCCAAGTCAGATCTCATCGACGGCGACCACGAGGAGGGCACCCTCTCCAGCTCTTCCAAGGGAAAAGAGCCCATCTGATCTTCCAAGGGGAAAGTGCTCGTCTACGACATCAGGGAGGGCACCCTACAGCTGTGCTCTTCCAAGGGAAGGAGCCCATCTGCGACAACATGGAGCACATCCAGGGTTCGTGCTCTTCCCACAGGAACGAGCCCATCCGTGACAAGTGAGGAAACCCATGATTTGTTTTGTCATGCCTCTTCATAGGGGAAACCCATGTTTTTTTGTCGAGTCCCTTTTGTAGTGTAGTGAGAATATGTCCAGTTTTAATTGCTATATCTGGTTGTTTGCAGTATGCCTTGTTTATTTTAGTTGTTCACAATGTGATGCTCTATATGTGCAATTATTTACTGTGCAGTACATTTCATCAATCCAGTTTTAAACATACCAATAGGAATGCATATATTTGCTTGCTGATAAGCCTGTTACAGCTAGCATATGCCTATTTTAAAGTTTTTTGATTGTTCGGTTGTTTGTAGTTAGCATATGTTCAGTTTCACATGCTATCTTTGGTTGTTCATAGTATGCCTTGTTTATTCCAGTTATTCACAACATGATGTTCTATATGTGCAAGTATGAACTGTGCAGTTCAATTTCATCAGTAACAGTTTCAACAATACCACTATGAATGACTACATTTGGTTGTTGCATCTTATAGTTAACACGCCTTTCCATTTTTATTTAACCTTAACCACTGTACTTAGACCGGCACAATACCAGTTTGAATGACCATGTTTGCTTGTTGTTAAATGTTTGGTCTATTGCAGTTAGCACACCTTTCCACTTGTTTTGCTTTACTAGCATGCTTAAACCTGCACACTGAAGCTATCTTTTGGAGATTATTTTGTCTGCCATGTGTAATTTTGGTTGATGTTTAGCCTGTTGTGCTTAACATGCTTCTTGATGTACCTACACAGGATAATTTTGGGAACGACTACTGTTTTCCATCGAGGTTAGCTTCATCCCATGGCTTATATTTGCTCACTATTCAGGATAACGGTAGCTGGTACCATATAGGACGGCGGCTGATAAGGGACTAATTGGTGAATCAGACTTTTAACTGAATATATCTGCAACCCATTTTTCCTTAGGTTAACTAGGGCCATATGTAATATATCTGAGGCTACATAGCAACATGCACTGTACTTAATGTCTAAATATGCAATCCTAGGCTACATAGCAACAACGAAGAGTGTTACATTAATGTTCTAATGATGTCTAGATATACGTAGAAGAGGAGCAGCAGCAATAGCAACAACACAACCCTGTTTGGATACTCAACTTAGCTAGAGGTTAGAGTTAGTTTCTAGCTCGTTACTAACCCTGAACTAACTCCATCCAAAGAGTTGTTTGGATGGCAGGGTTAGATTGACAATAAATGCACTAGGAGAACTAGCTCCAATTAGCACCTCTTGGGTTGGATACTAGTTTTTTTGGGTGGGTTATAGATGCAACTAGCTCAAACTAGCCCTCATGTTTAGATATAATTTAGGGCTATTTGAGTCCGAACTAGCTCAAACTAACTCTAACCTGTGGATACAGCAACAGATAATTTTTAAGAATGAACTAAACTCCTTCCGGCCCATAATATAAGATGTTAATTCATCTAATATGTGAGTATATTGGATGTTATAAGATACTCCCTCCGTTCCTAAATATTTGTCTTTTTAGATATTTCAAATGGACTACCACATACGGATTTATATAGACCTATTATAAAACAGTGTTGTACTACATCATTGTGCAATTGTTGTTTAGGTTCTAATATTAACTTGGTGCTTTTAGGTACATATGTCATTGGTAAAGATCCGCGTTTTGACCCTTTATGCGTATGGGGCAATGAGATATCGATGAACCAACATCAAGTGAGGAAGTTGATAAAGATTGTTAGTAAATGGGTCCAATAATGGCAATTAAACTATTTGTTTACACTTTATCCAAGACAACAGCGAACTGCAGGATAAGTAAGAACTCTGCAGCCTTCTTTTTACTGCCCATAATGAGTTGTGTTAGATGACAATGTCTGAATCTTTTTCCTTTGTAGTGGTTGCCAAAGCAGTTTACTCAAGATTACCTCTCAAACTACATGATTGGTGGGCATGCAAAGGTTAAAGTATTTCTACCAGAACACGATGATTATCTAGATATTTTCACGAAGACCGTGAAGGATGGGCGGTCGGCCATCGCAAGGGGTTGGACTAGAGTCGTGCGTGCCTTCTGCATGGAGGAGGGCACAATATGGGCATTCCGCTTCACCTTTTTCAGCAACCAAAATATATTTCGCCTCTTTCTTTACCGTCTTTAATAGTACAAGTATACAATTGTGGTACATCATTCTTTATTTGGTTCTTATGTAATTCTTGAACATATGTACCTATGAATCGAATAATGCATTGGTTGTTTGAACCTGATGGATATGAATAAAGCTGTAGCATACATTCAAATTCAAATCCAAAACTGGTACAATTTGGAAAAGCAGCAATTAAATTATGGTGAAATTACGCTCTCCAGGTTGTTACGGCACACAGGTTGGTAAAACACAAACATTTGCGATATGCACCATAATCAGAGATGGTTCACAGAGAGGAAACGTGTGCAAGCATGCACACACTTGTTGTTTGCAAAGCGTGTGCGATGTCAGACAATATCACAAACGGTGCTGGCAAACTAAATGTTTGTGTTAGTTTCCTTATTGTACACAATTCGCAACCATGAATTGTTTCTGATGAAGTATGCATCGTAAACATTGCACCATAGATTAGCGTGTGCGATAGTTGTCGTGTACGACGATGTTATGACGGTCCGACGTTTCATAATCCTGTCCGACACTCGTAAGAAGAGACCCTTAATAGAATAGGAAAAACAAAGGAATTCTACAAAGAAGTTTGAATGGATGTAAAGTTTTCTTCAAAATGTAGTACAAATGAATCCTATGGAAAAAATCCTAAGGATTCCAATCCTACAAATCAAACGACCATCATAGGAAAAAATCCTAAGGATCCAAATCCTATAAAAATCCTATGAAATTCCTTTGTATCAAAGGAGCCTCAAATATCTCTAGCTGAGTGATCAGTAGCACAGTAGTATGATAATTTGATAGCAGTAGTAACAATAGCAATAGTAACGGTAACAACAGTAATAGTAGTTTTGTAGCAATTGTGACAGTAATGGCAACAGTAGTAACTTAGCAAAGATCAATATATGAAAAGCTTGTAGGCATTGGATTGGTGATGGATAAATATGTTGGATGACATTCATCGTATAACAGTTATAACCTACTGCAACACAGAACTAGCTCCAATTCATCAATGTAATGTAGGCATGTATTCCGTATATAGTCATACGTGCTTATGGAAAAGAACTTGCATAGCATGTTTTGTCCTACCCTCCCATGGTAGTGGGGTCCATAAGGAAACTAAGGGATATTAAGGCCTCCTTTTAATACATAACCGGACCAAAGTATTAACACATGGTGAATACATGAACTCCTCAAACTACGGTAATCACCAAAAAGAATCCCAATTATTGTCACTGTGGGGTATGCAGATCATAACTCGTAACAGGTGCATATAACTTGCATAGTAGGATCAAGAACACAAATATATTTGTGAAAAAATAAACGGTTCAGATCTGAAATCATGGCACTCGGGCCCTATGACAAGCATTAAGCATAGCAGAGTCATAGCAACATCAATCTCAAAACATAGTGGATACTAGTGATCAAGCCCTAACAAAACTAACCCGATTCATGATAAATCTCACCCAACCCATCACCGTCCAGCAAACTACGAAAAAATTACTCACTCCCGGCAGTGAGCATCATGAAATTGGTGATGGAGGATGGTTGATGATGACGAATACGGAAGATCTCCCTCTTCGGAGCCCCGAACGGACTCCAGATCTGGCCTCCCGATGAAGAACAGGAGGTGGCGGTGGCTCGGTATCATGAAACGCGATGAAACTTTCTCTCATATTTTTTCTCAGGAAAGGAATTTATAGTATCCAGATTAGGGTTAGCAGAGCCTTGTGGGCCCCACTACCCACCAGGACGCGCCATAGGGGGTGGTGTGCTCTGGTGCCTAGTGGGCAGCAGGGGCACCCCTTTCAGTGGGTCTTTGCTCCAGTATTTTACTTGGGATAATTGATGTTATGCCCCTAGTTGGGTCACACTCGACAGGTTTACCCCTACATTTCGAAAATACTCGTTCCTGCCCAAACCACTTTGATTCTCTTGTGTTTTTGCCCTTCCATCTCAATTCCATCTAGTCAAAGGCGTTTGACTGTTAGAGAGACATTTTTCTGGACCATTTTGCCCCTCCTTACAACTCCAGTTAAAAATCAAAGAAAAAACAATGTTACACTTACATGTGGGACCCAATTAAATGCAAGAGAAAAATAATCATTCCCTCTCTCTCTCTTCCCTGTGGGACCCACGCCCCCATCCCCCTTCCTATCTTCTTCCTCCCCTAGCTCCGGCCTGGCTCCCTCGCTCACTCCACAGCCGGTCACCCACGTCGGTGCCTTCCCGACCTCGAGACACGGGACAAGAATTTGTTGCTCGTCTGCCCACCATCGGTCGGTAGTGCCTCCCCAACCTCCATCCCGGCTAGATTCGGTCCCGCCCGAGCCTCCCGCGGCTAGATCTGCCGTCTCCGCCGCGCCCCCATGCCCCACACTGATCCTGGCCTCCCTGCATCGCGCCGCCGCCCGTCCCTGGACCCACCTTGTCCCGATAGCTCTGGCCATCTGCGTCGAATCTCGGGCACTCCATCCAAACCTCCCGCCAACAACCTCTAGTGATGTGTCAGATCGAGACCTCCTACATGCCTTGCGGTGGTGCTTCCTCTACCACATCCATCATGGACAAACATCATGGCCTCGAGGTCCAGCATGTGCTCATAGGAGGCGCCCGTTGGCGAGAGGTCAGCTGCCCCCGCCATGCAGTCCATCAGCGCGCCGGTCGGCAGAGCCAGGCGGTGTCTGGGGTGGGAGAGGGAGGTGGTAGTGGGGGGCGCTGACGGTAGGTCATGCGACACCGGCGACATGGGTGCGGCGACACCAGGATAGGGAAAGTGAGGTGTTTGGGGAGGGAGAGAGAGTGTGTGTTTTTCTATTTATTTTTTATTTTGCATTTAGTTGGGTCCCACATGTAAGCGCACATTGTTTTTTCTTTGATTCTTAACGGAAGTTGGAAGGAGGGGCAAAATGGTCCAGAAAAATGTCGCTCTGACGGTCAAATGCCTTTGACTGAACGAAATTGAGACGAAAGGGCAAAAATACAAGAGAAGCAACGTGGTTTGGACAGGAACGAGTATTTTTGAAAAGTAGGGGTAAACTTGTCGAGTGTGACCCAACTAGGGGCATAATATCAATTATCCCAATTTTCTTTTATTACAAAACAATTCTCCAACAAGTTTCGTCGAATTCTGAAAACTTTTATTTCTGCACGAAAACAAAACTATGGTAGTTCTAATGAAAACATCATTAGTTTGGGTTAGTTTCATTCAAATCATGCAAACTAGAGTCCAAAATAAGAGCAAAAGTGTTTGGAAAAGTAGATACGACGGAGACGTATCAGTATGCGTGTCCAGGGTGGACCGTTGATCTCGCCAACAAGGGAAACGGTGTATACATTCCTGGTTGGGGGCCGCCATCGGTAGATGTTGTTGGAGATGCATGAGTGTGTGGGAGGACCGTGTTGAGAAGCGTAGTATAAATAAAAAACCACCCTACGAACAAGCAGGAACACTATGAAGATGAGATTTGGATTGGATCGTTATCAACTCCGAGTTGCAACGCAATAAGAGTAGGTGTGGATCATTCTAGGAGTCCCTCGAATCGTAGATGAACGATCCCGCAAACCGGTCACGAACAGTCCCTCGAACAGAAGACTGAAATCACAACCTCTCCACAGATTGCAAGTGTACGGTCTTCACAATCCGGCAGAGCTTCGCCGTCCAGAACTAATCATCGTCAAAGAATTAGAGGGAGAATATTAGAACCATATCGAGCAACTAATTATGAGGATTGAGGAACTAGATCTCGCTCTAATTAGAACAACTAGAACTAGACTATAGAACTAGAGGAGGCTCCAAAACTTGTATATCTAAAAGGTGTTGATACCTCTAGTATATATAGGTATGAGGAGGAGGGCACCCCAAAAGGGGGTGTTTCCCGCCTTTGGCCGGCCAGGAGGAGGGGATCCTCCAATTTGGCCTCCCCTTCTCCATTCCATGGGGAGAAGGGGGTGCCACCTATATTGGGCCCAAGTGGCCCAATATGCTTTCCACATGGCCTTTTAAGGCGCGTTGATATTAAATTAAATATAAAAGCCTTCTAACTATTATTAGAGCCTTTTTATTATTAATCTAACATCACCAAAAACATTTTCCACCTATATATTATTTATCAAAAATACCCGGTATTACCCGATAAACTCAGAAACCCTTCCGGTGACCCCAAAACGCTTTTGGTTCCTCTCGAAACTATTCAAGTATTATTCAAACTATTTCACGAATATTTTATGATTACTCCCATCCTACTAATAGTCAGCGGGTCATGATTACCTTAAGCTTCTGACCCTGTAGGTTTGGTAAAACATAGACATGAATCAAACCCCTTTTGTTAAATGACCGATAGCGGAACTGTGGACATCCATATCAAGCCCTATGAGGACATGAATGGCATTCGAGTGAACCTTTGATTATAATGTGCTATTCCCTTTCCTTCACGATACTTTACAAAACCCAAGATGAGATATATCGGTATCCTCTTGAGTCATTCTCATGCTCATTATACCGGTCTCCTCGTTACCGGTTTCGCTCTTCTTTCTTGTTAACATGTTTCGGCATCCCCGTGACATAGTCACCTGCATCTGGCCAGACTATGACGGATGTCGTCTGATATGTATCCGTTGTATCTACTTTTTCAAATGCTTCTGCTCTTGTTTTGGACTCTAATTTGCATGATTTGAATGAATCTAACCCGGACTTACGCTGATTTCAGCAGAACTACCATGGTGTTGTTTTTGTGCGGAAATAAAAGTTCTTAGAATTCAAGAATTTTTTTTGGAGAATTTTTATGGAATATATAAAAATACTAGTGCCAAGACCCATTGGAGGGGCCCCCTGCTGCCTGATACGTCTCCAACGTATCAGTAATTTATGAAGTATTCCTGCCATGTTTACAACAATTTTATATGGTTTTGGTATGATTTGCATGGAACTAACCCGGAGTGACGTTGTTTTCAGCAAAACTACCATGGTGTTGTTTTTTGTGCAGAAATAAAAGTTCTCCCAATGCAACGAAACATTTTGATGATTTTTTGAACAAAAGAGGCACTAGAAGCTTCGTGGGAGGACCAGGAGGTGAAGGAGGAGAGCACAACCCACCAGGCGCACCTGGGCCCTTCCCCGTGTGCAGCTGGTTGTGCTCACCTCGAGGCCCATCTTCGCGTGAAACCAACGCCAAAAAATCCTATAAATACATAAACCCCCAGAAATAACCCTAGATTAGAAGTTCCGCCGCCGCAAGCCTTTGTAGCCACGAAAAACCAATCTAGACCCCGTTCTGGCACCCTGCCAGAGGGGTAAATCATCACCGGTGGCCATCTTCATCATCCCGGCGGCCACCATGATGAGGAGGGAGTAGTCCACCCTCAGGGCTGAGGGTTTGTACCAGTAGCTATGTGTTTAATATCTCTCTCATGTTCTTGACATGGCATGATCTTGATGTATCGCGGGCTTCGTTAATATAGTTGGATCATATGGTGTTTTCCTCTCTCTATGTTGTTGTGAATTGAGTTTTCCCTTTGAGATTTCGTTGTTATCGGATTGAATACTTTTATGGATTTGAGAGCACTTGATGTATGTCTTGCTATGGATACCCGTGGTGACAATGGGGTATCATATTGATTCACTTGATGTGCGTTTTGGAACTCAACTTGCAGATTCCCGAGGGGACATTGAGGTAATCTATCCATAGGGGTTGATGCATGTTCTCGTCTATTTTTCTCCGGTAGAAATCTTGGGGCACTCTTTGAGGTTCTTTGTGTTGGATTGAGTATTATGAATCTGAATTTGTTTTGGTGTTATTTTAGTACGAACTCTTGATAGGTCGATCGGAAAGAGTAACTTGGTGTTATTCTATTATGAACTCTTGATAGGTTCCTTGGAAAGAATAACTTGGTGTTATTTTAGTACCAACTCTTGGATAGATCGATCCGAAAGAATAGCTACAAACAATTTCTTCTTATGTTCTCCACTAGATAAGAACTTTGGAGTGATTCTTCAACGCACATTGAGGGATGGTTACATGATCCAATTATATTAGCATCGTTGAGAGATTGCACTAGTGAAAGTACGGACCCTAGGCCTCATTTTCAAGCATTGCAATACCATTTGTGCTCACTTTTGTTACTTGCTACCTTGCTATTTTTTATTGTTCTTATTACAAAAACCTATATCTACTATCCATATTACACTTGTATCACCATCTCTTTCGCCGAACTAGTGCACCCATACAATTTACCATTGTATTTGGTGTGAACACAAGAGACTTCTTATTATTTGGTTGCAGAGTTGTTCAAGAGAGACCATCTTCATCCTACGCCTCCCATGGATTGATAAACCTTAGGTTATCCACTTGAGGGAAAATTTCTACTATCCTACAAAACCTATGCTTGGAGGCCCAACACAAGTCTACAAGAACAAGTTGTGTAGTAGACATCATTGCCCACAAGGCACCAGGGCACGCCCACCACCCTGGGCACGCCCTGGTGGCTTGTGGGGCCCATGAGGTTACGTTGACCCTAATCTCGATACTATAAATTCATATTTCCTGAGAAAAAAATAAGAGAGGAAGTCTCATCGCGTTTCACGATATGAAGCCGCCGCCACCTCTTGTTCTTCATCGGGAGGGCGGATCTGGAGTCCGTTTGGGGCTCTAGAGAGGGGGATTCGTATCATCCTCACCAATCATCCTCCATCACCAATTTCATGATGCTCACCACCACAAGTGAGTAATTCCTTCAGAGGCTTGCTGGACAGTGATGGGTTGGATGAGATTTATCATGTAATCGAGTTAGTTTTGTTGGGCTTGATCCCTAGTATCTAGTATGTTCGGAGATTGATGTTGCTATGACTTTGCTATGCTTAATGCTTGTCACTAGGGCCTGAGTGCCATGATTTCAGATCTGAACACTTTATGTTTTCATGAATATATTTGTATTCTTTATCCTACCTTGCAAGTTATATGCACCTATTACCTATTATGATCCGCATACCCCAAGGTGACAATAATTGGGATTCTTTCCAGTGATTACCGTAGTTAGAGGTGTTCATGTATTCACTATGTGTTAATACTTTGTTCCAGTTCTCTATTAAAAGGAAGCCTTAATATCCCTTAGTTTTAATATGGACCCTGCTGCCACGGGAGGGTAGGACAAAAGTTGACATGCAAGTTCTTATCATAAGCATATATGAGTATATACGAAATACATGCCCACTACATTGGTGAATTGGACCTAGTTCTGTGTCACCCTAGGTTATAATTGTTACATGATGAATGCCATCCAACATAATTATCCATCACTGATCCAATGCCTATGAGCTTTTCATATTTTTATATTTGCTAAATTACTGCTATCGTTGCTGCTGGTATTCCAATCACTATAAAACTGCTTATCCAAGTTAATTGTATGCCATATATCGCACACACCTTCATCTGGCTGCCCATTTCTGTTTTTTTGCCTCATCGCAAATAGTTCATTGGACTGAACCGTATGCCACGCATCGCACACGTAACTATAATGTGAATCGTGTTTGATGTCTCCGCCATCACAAACGTATCGTATCATTTTTTATGGTTTCTTTACATCACCGTTTGCGATTAATGCATCACACACAGTTTCGTCAAAGGGTCTCTGATTTTAGTGTCGCGTTAGCAGCATCCTGCAGTAGTGTTCGGAGTATCAATAGCAATATGGAATCTTATCAAGGCTGAAGTACAAGCCTACCACTTCATCACCACCACCACCGAAGGACACTTGAGTACACGGGTATGGGCACCACCTTGGCTTGTGCCAAGCTTGGGGGAGGTGTCCTGGTATCGTATCACCATCACTTTTATCATCATTATCTATCTTAATTTGATCCTTAGTGTTGGGGAATGTAGCATGCAATTTCAGAAAAATTCCTACGATCATGCAAGATCTATCTAGGAGATGCACAACAACGAGAGGGGAGAGTGTGTCCACGTACTCTCGTAGACCGAAAGTGGAAGCGTTAGATTAACGTGGTTGATGTAGTCGAACGTCTTCACGATCCAACCGATCCAATTACCGAACATACGGCACCTCCGTGTTCAGCACACATTCAGCTCGATGACGTCCCTCGAACTCTTCATCTAGTAGAGGGTCGAGGGAGAGTTCCATCAGCACGACGGCATGGTGATGTGATCCGCGCAGGGCTTCACCTAAGCACTACGACGCTATGACCAGAGGAGTAAACTATGGAGGGGGCACCGCACACAACTAAGAGAAATCTTGGTGTGCCTTTGGGGTGCCCCCACCCCCATATATAAAGGGGGGAAGGAGGAGGCCGGCGGCTAGGAGGGGCGCGCCAAGGGGGAAGTCCTACTTGGACTCCTAGTCCAAGTAGGATCCGCCCCCCCCCCCTTTTCATGTCTCCACCAGAGGGAATAGGAAGGAGAGGGAGAGGGAAAGGGAAGGGGCGCCGCGCCCCTTCCTCCTTGTCCTATTCGGACTCCCTAGGGGGGCACCCCCTGCGGGCTTCCCTCTCTCTCCCTTTAGGCCCATGTAGGCCCAACACTTCCCCGGGGGGTTCCGGTAACCCCTCGGTACTCTGGAAAAATACCCGAATCGCTCGGAACCATTCCGATATCTGAATACTACCTTCCAATATATGAATCTCTACCTATCGACAATTTTGAGACTCCTCGTCATGTCCGTGATCTCATCCGGGACTCCGAACAAACTTCGGTCAACAAAACACACAACTCATAATACAAATCGTCATCGAACGTTAAGCGTGCGGACCCTACGGGTTCGAGTGTTGGGGAACGTTGCAGAAAACAAAAAAATTTCCTACGGTTTCACCAAGATCCATCTATGAGTTCATCTAGCAACGAGTGATCGGATGCATCTACATACCTTTGTAGATCGCGAGCGGAAGCGTTCAAAGAACGGGGATGAGGTAGTCGAACACGACGTGATCCAAATCACCGGAGATCCTAGCACCGAACGGACGGCACCTCCGCGTTCAACACACGTACGGTCAGCGTAACGTCTCCTTCTTCTTGATCCAGCAAGAGGGAAGGAGAGGTTGAGGAAGATGGCTCCAGCAGCAGCACAACGGCTTGGTGGTGATGGAGCTGCAGTACTCCGTCAGGGCTTCGCCAAGCACTATGGAGGAGGAGGAGGTGTTGGAGAGGGAGAAGGAGGCAACCAAAGGTGTGTCTGAAAAGCCCTCCTTCCCCCACTATATATAGGAGGGCCAAGGGGGTGGCGCCGGCCCTAGGAGATCCAATCTCCTAGGGGGGCGGCGGCCAAGGGAGGTTTCCCTCCCCCCAAGGCACCTAGGAGGTACCTTCCCCTCCTAGGACTCTTCCCCCTTGAAACCCTAGGCGCATGGGCCTCTTGGGGCTGGTGCCCTTGGACCATGTAGGCCAAGGCGCACCCCCTACAGCCCATGTGCCCCCCCGGGACAGGTGGCCCCACCCGGTGGACCCCCGGGACCCTTCCGGTGGTCCCGGTACAATACCGATGACCCCGAAACTTGTCCCGATGGCCGAAACAGGACTTCCCATATATAAATCTTTACCTCCGGACCATTCCGGAACTCCTCGTGACGTCCGGGATCTCATCCGGGACTCCGAACAACATTCGGGTTATTGCATATACATATCCCTACAACCCTAGCGTCACCGAACCTTAAGTGTGTAGACCCTACGGGTTCGGGAGACATGTAGACATGACCGAGACAACTCTCCGGTCAATAACCAACAGCAGGATCTGGATACCCATGTTGGCTCCCACATGCTCCACGATGATCTCATCGGATGAACCACGATGTCGAGGATTCAATCAACCCCGTATGCAATTCCCTTTGTCAATCGATATGTTACTTGCCCGAGATTCGATCGTCGGTATCCCAATACCTCGTTCAATCTCGTTACCGGCAAGTCACTTTACTCGTACCGTAATGCATGATCCCGTGACCAGACACTTGGTCACTTTGAGCTCATTATGATGATGCATTACCGAGTGGGCCCAGTGATACCTCTCCGTCATACGGAGTGACAAATCCCAGTCTTGATCTGTGTCAACCCAACAGACACTTTCGGAGATACCCGTAGTATACCTTTATAGTCACCCAGTTACGTTGTGACGTTTGGTACACCCAAAGCACTCCTACGGTATCCGGGAGTTACACGATCTCATGGTCTAAGGAAAAGATACTTGACATTGGAAAAACTCTAGCAAACGAACTATACGATCTTTATGCTATGTTTAGGATTGGGTCTTGTCCATCACATCATTCTCCTAATGAAGTCATCAGTGAGGGTGAGAACATAACGATAGCCACCGCGAGCCTCAACACTCATTGGACCGCACACATCAGTATGTATGATTTCCAATAAGTTGGTTGCTCGCTCCATTGTTCCTGAGAACGGAGTCTTGGTCATTTTACCCATGAGGCATGGTTCGCACGTGTCAAATGATTCATAATCAAGAGACTCTAAAAGTCCATCTGCATGGAGCTTCTTCATGCGTTTGACACCTATGTGACCAAGGCGGCAGTGCCACAAGTATGTGGGACTATCATTATCAACCTTACATCTTTTGGTACTCACACTATGAATATGTGTAGCAATACGCTCGAGATTCATTAAGAATAAACCATTCACCATAGGAGCATGACCATAAAACATATCTCTCATATAAATGGAACAACCATTATTCTCAGATTTAAATGAGTAGCCATCTCGAATTAAACAAGATCCCGATACAATGTTCATGCTCACAGCTGGCACTAAATAACAATTATTGAGGTTTAAAACTAATCCCATAGGTAAATGTAGAGGCAGCGTGCCGACGTCGATCACATCGACCTTGGAACCATTCCCGACGCGCATCGTCACCTCGTCCTTCGCCAGTCTCCGCTTATTCCGCAGCTCCTACTTTGAGTTACAAATGTGAGCAACTGCACCGGTATCAAATACCCAAGAGCTACTACGAGTACTGGTAAGGTACACATAAATTACATGTATATCACATATACCTTTTGTTTTGCCGGCCTTCTTGTCCGCTAAGTATTTGGGGCAGTTCTGCTTCCAGTGACCCCTTTCCTTGCAATAAAAGCACTCAGTCTCGGGCTTGGGTCCATTCTTTGGCTTCTTCCCGGCAGCTTTCTTGCCAGGCGCGGCAACTTCCTTGCCGTCCTTCTTGGAGTTCTTTTTACCCTTGCCCTTCTTGAACTTAGTGGTTTTATTGACCATCAACACTTGATGTTCTTTCTTGACTTCTACCTCTGCTGATTTCAGCATAGCAAATACTTCAGTAATGGTCTTTTCCATCCCTTGCATATTGAAGTTCATCACAAAGCTCTTGTGGCTTGGTGGAAACGACTGGAGGATTCTGTCAATGACCGCATCATCCGGGAGATTAACTCCCAGCTGAGTCAAGCGGTTATGTAACCCAGACATAGTGAGTATGTGCTCACTGACAGAACTATTTTCCTCCATCTTACAGCTGAAGAATTTGTCGGAGACTTCATATCTCTCGACCCAGGCATGAGCTTGGAAAACCATTTTCAACTCTTCAAACATCTCATATGCTCCATGTCTCTCAAAATGCTTTTGGAGCCCCGGCTCTAGGCTGTAAAGCATGCTGCACTGAACGAGGGAGTAGTCATCGGCACGTCTCTGCCAAGCGTTCATAACGTCTTGGTTCTGTGGGACGGGTGCGTCACCTAGCGGTGCTTGTAGGACATAATCTTTCTTGGCAGCTATGAGGATGATCCTCAGGTTCCGGACCCAGTCCGTATAGTTGCTGCCATCGTCTTTCAGCTTGGTTTTCTCTAGGAACGCGTTGAAGTTGAGGACTACGTTGGCCATTTGATCTACAAGACATATTGCAAAGATTTTAGACTAAGTTCATGATAATTAAGTTCATCTAATCAAATTATAATGAACTCCCACTTAGATAGACATCCCTCTTCTAGTCATCTAAGTATAACATGATCCGAGTTAGCTAGGCCGTGTCCGATCATCACGTGAGACGGACTAGTCAACGTCGGTGAACATCTTCATGTTGATCGTATCTTCTATACGACTCATGCTCGACCTTTCGGTCTTCTGTGTTCCGAGGCCATGTCTATACACATGCTAGGCTCGTCAAGTCAACCTAAGTGTATTGCGTGTGTAAATCTGTCTTACACCCATTGTATGTGAACGTTAGAATCTATCACACCCGATCATCACGTGGTGCTTCGAAACAACGAACTGTCGCAACGGTGCACAGTTAGGGGGAACACTTTCTTGAAATTATTATGAGGGATCATCTTATTTACTACCATCGTTCTAAGCAAACAAGATGCAAAACATGATAAACATCAAATGCAATCAAATAATAATAGTGACATGATATGGCCATTATCACATAGCTCCTTTGATCTCCATCTTGGGGCTCCATGATCATCTTGTCACCGGCTTGACACCATGATCTCCATCATCATGATCCCCATCATTGTGTCTCCATGAAGTTGCTCGCCAACTATTACTTCTACTACTATGGCTAACGCGTTTAGCAATAAAGTAAAGTAATTTACATGGCGTTTCTCAATGACACGCAGGTCATACAAAAAATAAAGACAACTCCTATGGCTCCTGCCGGTTGTCATACTCATCGACATGCAAGTCGTGATTCCTATTACAATAGCATGAACAACTCATACATCACATATATATCATTCATCATTCATCACAACTCTGGCCATATCATATCACAAAGCACTTGCTGCAAAAACAAGTTAGACGTCCTCTAATTGTTGTTGCAAGTTTTACGTGGCTGCAATAGGGTTCTAGCAAGAACGTTTTCTTACCTACGTGAAAACCACAACGTGATTTGTCAACTCCTATTTACCCTTCATAAGGACCCTTTTCATCGAATCCGCTCCAACTAAAGTAGGAGAGACAGACACCCGCCAGCCACCTTATGCAACTAGTGCATGTTAGTCGGTGGAACCGGTCTCACGTAAGCGTACGTGTAAGGTTGGTCCGGGCCGCTTCACCCCACAATACCGTTGAAGCAAGATAAGACTATTAACGGCAAGAAAGTTGACAACATCTACGCCCACAACAAATTGTGTTCTACTCGCGCAAGAAGAACTACGCATAGACCTAGCTCATGATGCCATTGTTGGGGAACGTTGCAGAAAACAAAAAAAATTCCTACGGTTTCACCAAGATCCATCTATGAGTTCATCTAGCAACGAGTGATCGGATGCATCTACATACCTTTGTAGATCGCGAGCGGAAGCGTTCAAAGAACGGGGATGAGGTAGTCGAACACGACGTGATCCAAATCACCGGAGATCCTAGCACCGAACGGACGGCACCTCCGCGTTCAACACACGTACGGTCAGCGTAATGTCTCCTTCTTCTTGATCCATCAAGAGGGAAGGAGAGGTTGAGGAAGATGGCTCCAGCAGCAGCACGACGGCTTGGTGGTGATGGAGCTGCAGTACTCCGTTAGGGCTTCGCCAAGCACTATGGAGGAGGAGGAGGTGTTGGAGAGGGAGAAGGAGGCAACCAAAGGTGTGTCTGAAAAGCCCTCCTTCCCCCACTATATATAGGAGGGCCAAGGGGGTGGCGCCGGCCCTAGGAGATCCAATCTCCTAGGGGGCGGCGGCCAAGGGAGGTTTCCCTCCCCCCAAGGCACCTAGGAGGTGCCTTCCCCTCCTAGGACTCTTCCCCCTTGAAACCCTAGGCGCATGGGCCTCTTGGGGCTGGTGCCCTTGGCCCATGTAGGCTAAGGCGCACCCCCTACAGCCCATGTGCCCCCCCGGGACAGGTGGCCCCACCCGGTGGACCCCCGGGACCCTTCCGGTGGTCCCGGTACAATACCGATGACCCCGAAACTTGTCCCGATGGCCGAAACAGGACTTCCCATATATAAATCTTTACCTCCGGACCATTCCGGAACTCCTCGTGACGTCCGGGATCTCATCCGGGACTCCGAACAACATTCGGGTTACTGCATATACATATCCCTACAACCCTAGCGTCACCGAACCTTAAGTGTGTAGACCCTACGGGTTCGGGAGACATGTAGACATGACCAAGACGACTCTCCGGTCAATAACCAACAGCGGGATCTGGATACCCATGTTGGCTCCCACATGCTCCACGATGATCTCATCGGATGAACCACGATGTCGAGGATTCAATCAACCCCGTATGCAATTCCCTTTGTCAATCGATATGTTACTTGCCCGAGATTCGATCGTCGATATCCCAATACCTCGTTCAATCTCGTTACCGGCAAGTCACTTTACTCGTACCGTAATGCATGATCCCGTGACCAGACACTTGGTCACTTTGAGCTCATTATGATGATGCATTACCGAGTGGGCCCAATGATACCTCTCCGTCATACGGAGTGACAAATCCCAGTCTTGATCCGTGTCAACCCAACAGACACTTTCGGAGATACCCGTAGTATACCTTTATAGTCACCCAGTTACGTTGTGACGTTTGGTACACCCAAAGCACTCCTACGGTATCCGGGAGTTACACGATCTCATGGTCTAAGGAAAAGATACTTGACATTGGAAACACTCTAGCAAACGAACTATACGATCTTTATGCTATGTTTAGGATTGGGTCTTGTCCATCACATCATTCTCCTAATGATGTGATCCCGTTATCAATGACATCCAATGTCCATAGTCAGGAAACCATGACTATCTGTTGATCAACGAGCTAGTCAACTAGAGGCTTACTAGGGACATGTTGGTGTCTATTATTCACACATGTATTACGATTTCCGGATAATACAATTATAGCATGAATAAAGACAATTATCATGAACGAAGAAATATAATAATAATGCTTTTATTATTGCCTCTAGGGCATATTTCCAACATCGAGAACTATGTAGACATGACCGAGACACATCTCCGGTCAATAACCAATAGCAGAACCTGGATGCTCATATTGGTTCCTACATATTCTACGAAGATCTTTATCGGTCAAACCGCATAACAACATACTTCATTCCCTTTGTCATCGGTATGTTACTTGCCCGAGATTCGATCATCGGTATCCTCATACCTAGTTCAATCTCGTTACCGGAAAGTCTCTTTACTTGTTCCGTAATGCATCATCCCGCAACTAACTCATTAGTCACATTGCTTGCAAGGCTTATAGTGATGTGCATTACCGAGAGGGCCCAAAGATACCTCTCCGATACACGGAGTGACAAATCCTATTCTTGATCTATGCCAACTCAACAAACACCTTCGGAGACACCTGTAGAGCATCTTTATAATCACCTAGTTACGTTGTGATGTTTGATAGCACACAAGGTGTTCCTACGGTATTCGGGAGTTGCACAATCTCATAGTCAGAGGAATATGTATAAGTCATGAAGAAAGAAATAGCAATAAAACTAAACGATCATAATGCTAAGCTAATGGATGGGTCTTGTCCATCACATCATTCTCTAATGATGTGATCCTGTTCATCAAATGACAACACATGTCTATGGTCAGGAAACTTAACCATCTTTGATTAACGAGCTAGTCAAGTAGAGGCATACTAGGGGCACTCTATCTTGTCTATGTATTCACACATGTACTAAGTTTCCGGTTAATACAATTCTAGCATGAATAATAAACATTTATCATGATATAAGGAAATATAAATAACAACTTTATTATTTCCTCTAGGGCATATTTCCTTCACTTAGTTATTGCGTGATTTGGTAGAATAAAGTTTTAGTTCGATCTATTTTCGAGTGCTTTTTTAGTGAAATATATATCTACGTAATCGAGTGTGAGAGTTATATAATAAAGAGTAGTTTTGAGTTGAGTTGCTTTATTTTCTTGTTTAAATCTTAGAGACAAAAAGAATAAAAAGACCATATGCTAATCCCATGGGGAGTGATGACTTCACATAAAAGAAGTATAATTTGTGAAATTTGTTGGAAGTTAACAAACATAGCATTGGTGATTGTTGCAATCCATGAAAAGCAATAAAGAAAGAGAGTTCTCACATATAGATATGCTATCTTGGATATCTTTTATGATTGTAAGTGAGGGAGTCCTGGATTAGGGGATCCCCGGGCGTCCGGGCTATGAGACATGGGCCGGACTGATGGGCCATGAAGATACAAGATAGAAGGCCTTCCCCCGTGTCTGGACGGGACTCTCCTTTGCGTGAATGGCAAGCTTGGTGTTCGGATATGAAGATACCTTTCTCTGTACACTAACTCTGTGCAACCCTAGGCCCCTTCGGTGTCTATATAAACCGGAGGGTTTAGTCCGTAGAGGCAAGAATAATCATATAGGCTAGACATCTAGGGTTTTAGCCATTGCGATCTCAAGGTAGATCAACTCTTGTAACCCCAATACTCATCAAAGTCAATCAAGTAGGAAGTAGGGTATTACCTCCATTAAGAGGGTCCGAACCTGGGTAAACATCGTGTCCCTTGTCTCATGTTACCTTCAATCCTCAGACGCACAGTTCGGGACCCCCTACCCGAGATCGGCCGGTTTTGACACCGACATTGGTGCTTTCATTGAGAGTTCCACTATGTTATCGACACAAGGATCGATGGCTCGATCGATCATATACAATGGTGCTGTTTCGGGGGAGATTTTCCTCCCCGGGAAAATTTTCGCATTCGGCGGCTTCGCACTACGTGCCAACTCGATTGGCCACCTTGAGAAGATCGACAGCTATGCTCCTAGTCATTTGATCAGTTTCGGGAACCTAAATTATGTCGTTGATATCCAAGGAGACTTGATCTTCGAAGGGTTCGCGACCCCGACCACGGCTCTGGCCCTAGATCTGGAGCAAACTACCAGGTCCGAAGATGGGAGTCTGGAGTCGACCGGACTCTCCGTTGCAAACCGCATTATCGAGGATCCGGAGGCGAACGTGTCCACAGCGAACTTGGAATTAGTCCAGGTTTCCCCTGTCATTGAAAGGCCGGACTCGCCCCCGAACTCCAGATCCGAACTCTCGAAGTCCGTGCCAAGTAGGCAGGGCCAGGAGGCTTTCACCCCGGCCAGCCCCACGGACTCTCGCTTCCATGTCCAAACCTCGCTCTTAAACGAGGCACTGGACTTAATGTGATCCCTCGCTATTACAGAGGAATCACTCACAAACTACGCCCAGTCCGGACTAGGGGCTGAGAGCGGGGAATTTTACGTTCCACCCACCACCCACTTCATAGCCACTGTCGAAGACTTAACCGACATGCTGGATTACGCCTCCGAAGACATCGACGACATGGACGACGATGCCGGAGACGAACAAGGCCAAAGCCCGCCGATTACCAGACGTTGGACGGCCACTTCCACATATGACGTATACATGGTGGACACACCCAAAGAGGATGGCGACGCAAACATGGAAGATCCGGTAGAAGACAAACCTGATGAGGCACCACCGAAACGTCGACGCCAGCGACACCGCTCAAAATCGCGTCGTAGCAAAGACAGTAATACTGGCACCAGAGACGATAACACTCCGGAGGGCGCCGAAGAGCCCGAAGCCCCCGTCGAGCCCACATCCGAATAAGACGAAATGGGAGAGGGGCAAGTCAACCCCGACGATCCGGTCGGGAATGGAGACTTGGAAGATAGTAATTATCTACCGCTCTCCGAAGACGATGTGAGCCTCGGCGACGAAGACTTCATTGTGCCAGAGGAACCACTCGAACAGGAGAGCTTTAAGCGCCAGCTAATCGCCACTGTGAGAAGTCTAAAAAAGCAACAGCAACGGCTCTAAGACTAACAGGATACACTCAACGACAGGTGGACACAAGTCCTAGCCGCCGAAGAGTATGGCCTTCAGCGCCCAACTAAGAGTTATCCGAAGCATCGCTACTTCAACAATTTGACGACGAGGCTGTCGAGCCCATACCGTCAAGACACAACCGTGCTGATGAACCAGATCGGACGCCACGTGGGCGAGATAAAGCGGCCACCCACGCCGAATACCAACCCGCACCACCTCACCGTAAAGGCAGAGAGACAACGGCTCCAAGATACACCTACGACCTACGACAGGACCTGGACAATAGAGCAGGCCAAGCCAGATCAATCTATGGATCAAGGGGGAGCTTCAACGCGCGAAGACGGCCATCAGGCCTGACGCAGCAGGCACAACCTCACTCAGGCCGAAAACCACATACAGACTTCATCCAAACTGTGCCGTGAGATCGCCCGATACAGAGGCGCCACACACCCCCTATGCTTCACCAACGAGGTAATGGAGCATGAGTTCCCAGAAGGGTTTAAACCCATAAACATTGAATCATACGTTGGAACGACTGACCCAGTAGTATGGATCGAAGATTTCCTTCTCCGTATCCACAAGGCCCGCGGTGACGATCTCCATGCCATCAAGTACCTCCCCCTAAAACTCAAGGGACCAGCACGACACTGGTTAAACAGCCTACCAGAAAACTCTATTGGTAGCTAGGAAGATTTGGAAGATACCTTTAGAGACAACTTCCAAGGCACCTATGTTCGGCCTCCAGATGCTGATGACCTTAGTCACATTGTCCAGCAACCTGGAGAGTCAGCCCGGAAACTCTGGACTAGGTTCTTAATTAAAAAGAACCAAATTGTCGATTTTCCGAACGCCCAAGCCCTCGCGGACTTTAAACATAGTGTCCGTGATGAGTGGCTCGCCCGACACCTCGGCCAAGAAAAGCCAAAGTCTATGGCAGCCCTCACCGCACTCATGACCCGCTTTTGCGCGGGAGAAGACAGCTGGCTTGCTCATAGAAGCAACATCACCAGCGACCCTGGCACCTCCGAAGCCAGAGACGGCAAGCCACATCGCAACCAACACAAGCGTCGAAGCAACAACGAAGATACCAAAGACACATCGGTCAACGCCGGATTCAGTGGCTCTAAACCCGGTCAGCGGAAGAAGCCTTTCAAAGGAAACAAGTATGGTCCATCTAGTTTCGACAGAATACTCGATCGGCCCTGCCAGATTCATGGCACCCCTAACAAGCCTGCCAATCATACCAACATAAATTGTTGGGTCTTCAAACAGGCCGGTAAGCTAAATGCCGAACATAAGGGGAAAGGGCCGCCCAGCGAGGATGATGGTGCAGAGCCTCACCCACCGAACACAGGGGGACAGAAGACATTTCCCCCGGTAAGAATGGTGAATATGATATATGCTACACATATCCCCAAAAGGGAGCACAAGCGCGCACTAAGGGACGTCTATGCCATAGAGCGAGTCGCCCCAAAATTCAACCCATGGTCAGCTTGTCCATCACTTTCGATTGCAGGGACCACCCGACCAGTATCCATCATGGAGGTTCGGCGGCATTGGTCCTTGACCCAATTATCGACGGGTTCCATCTCGCGTGCGTCCTCATGGACGGCGGTAGCAGCCTTAATCTGCTTTATCAGGACACCGTCCGCAAGATGGGTATCGATTCATTAAGAATCAAGCCCACTAAAACTACCTTTAAAGGAGTAATACCCGGCGTAGAGGCCTGTTGCAGAGGGTCCATAACACTGGAGGTAGTCTTCGGTTCGCCGGACAATTTCCGTAGCGAAGACTTGATCTTCGATATCGCCCCTTTCCACAGTGGCTATCACGCACTGCTCGGGAGAACCGCCTTTGCCCGCTTCAATGTGGTACCGCACTATGCTTACTTAAAGCTCAAAATGCCTGGACCCCGCGGTGTTATTACAGTTAATGGAAACATGGAGCGCTCCCTCCGTACTGAGGAGCATACCGCAGCCCTCGCAGCTGGAGCACAGGGTGGCCTTATCAAGCCGAATACTACTTCGGTAGTCAAGCCCCCGGACACTATTAAATGAGTCTGGTCTACCCCACAGAACGACAATCCGGCTTGCCCAGAGCTAGATTAGCAATCCGGCCTCCGTCACAAACCTAGCTGGATAGTGGTACGTCATACGTACCGCGCATACATAACTACGCACTAAAGATACCATGGGCAAGGACGGAGGCATGCTAAAAACAAAGTCCACGGTACGGCTCGACCCTATCCGGGCCTTCATATCCTTCAACTTTTTTTCTTCTTGTTTCTCTTTTTCAGGTTCTTTACAACCCACATCACTTTCTGGTGATAACAAGGGCCCCTGTTTAGGCCCCTTATGAATACTTGATCATTGATCCTCTCAAAGGATCATACACCAAGGTGCAAAGTGGTGCAGACGTGCGGCAGAGTGTCCAAGGGATCTTCAAGATCATCTTTCCTTTTCAGGACCTATATACAGCTTTCCCTTATTCTCGGCATGTAAAATAGCCTTGATGCTTATGGCATCTTCTGTAAAACTACGTTTTGACGTACCAATTAGACTATAATGGAAATAGTTTTCGCCCAACCTTACTCGGTATTGGCTTATTTCTTAATCTGTTCTCCCCCTTTACGTCGTATTTGCATATACACCTCAGTACTTCTTAAATCTCCAGGGGCTTTATTCAGCCGAATACATTTTTGAAAACAAAAAAAGTCCGAACACTTTTGTAGTATGCTTCGGCGTCTCGGATACGGCACTATATGCATCGGCTCAGAATCATGTCTTTGGTCAATAATTGGGTTGCCCGGCTCCTGTGATTACCACCTTACATTCCGCTTGTTCGTCTAAGGTAGTAAAGGGAGAACTACTGCGATTGTGTTTCTGGTTAGTCCGGTCAAACACCTCAGTAGAGAAAGCCGAAAACTGACTGTCATGATGCGGCGAGAGCTGGTCAGCAATTCGGCAACGTACTAAATCTCTAGCAATTTCTTCCGTATTACACGAAGGACTGGCTCTTCCCAGTCACGTGCTTAAGGCATCCAAGTTTGGATAGCCACACACGCACCAGGGGCTATATCATAGTCCCATTGCCAAACTCCTATGGATAAGTGAGAGTAATAAAGCCGCATAGTGTGATTGCCTGGTTCGCCGCACTAACACCTCCTTCACGGACCAAGACGTTGGGTGTGGTTATGTGTGCTACCTCTTGAGCATGCGTTGGTTTTCCCTTGAAGAGGAAAGGGTGATGCAGCAAAGTAGCGTAAGTATTTTCCTTAGTTTTTGAGAACCAAGGTATCACTCCAGTAGGAGACCACGCGTGAGTCACCTCGTACCTACACAAACAAATAAGAACCTCGTAACCAACGGGATAAAGGGGTTGTCAATCCCTTCACAGCCACTTGCAAGAGTGAGACCTGATAGAGATAATAATAATAAGATAAATATTTTTGGTATTTTTTATGATATAGATTAAAAGTAAAGATTGCAAAATAAAATAGATTGGAAACTTGTATGATGGAGAATAGACCCGGGGGCCATAGGCTTCACTAGTGGCTTCTCTCAAGATAGCATAAATGTTACGGTGGGTGAACAAATTACTGTCGAGCAATTGATAGAAAAGCGAATAATTATGAGAATATCTAGGTATGATCATGTATATAGGCATCACGTCCGTGACAAGTAGACCGACTCCTGCCTGCATCTATTACTATTACTCCACACATCGACCGCTATCCAGCATGCATCTAGAGTATTAAGTTCATAAGAACAGAGTAACGACTTAAGGAAGATGACATGATGTAGAGGGATAAACTCATGCAATATGATATAAACCCCATCTTTTTATCCTCGATGGCAACAATACAATACGTGTCATTTCCCCTACTGTCACTGGGATCGAGCACCGCAAGATTGAACCCAAAGCTAAGCACTTCTCCCATTGCAAGAAAAATCAATCTAGTAGGCCAAACCAAACTGATAACTCGAAGAGACTTGCAAAGATAACCAATCATACATAAAAGAATTCAGAGAAGATTCGAATATTTTTCTTAGATAATCTTGATTATAAACCCACAGTTCATCGGATCTCGACAAACACACCACAAAAGAAGATTACATCGAATAGATCTCCAAGAGAATCGAGGAGAACTTTGTATTGAGATCCAAAGAAAGAGAAGAAGCCATCTAGCTAATAACTATGGACCCGAAGGTCTGAAGTAAACTACTCACACATCATCGGAGGGGCCATGGAGTTGATGTAGAGGCCCTCCGTGATCAATGCCCCCTCTAGCGGAGCTCCGTAAAAGGCCCCAAGATGGGATCTCTTGGGTACAGAAGGTTGCGTCGGTGGAAATAGGGTTTCATGGTGCTCCTGAATGTTTTCAGGGTACGTAGATATATATAGGAGGAAGAAGTAGGTCGGTGGAGCCACGAGGGGGGAGGGTGCGCCCAGGGGTGTAGGCGCTCCCCCCTGCCTCGTAGCCACCTCGTTGGTTGCTTGACGTCCACTCCAAGTCCTCTGGATCACGTTTGTTCCAAAAATCACACTCCCGAAGGTTTCATTCCGTTTGGACTCCGTTTGATATTCTTTTTCTGCGAAACACTGAAATAGGCAAAAACAGCAATTTGGGCTGGGCCTCTGGTTAATAGGTTAGTCCTAAAAATAATATAAAAGTGTATAAATAAGCCCATTAAACATCCAAAACAGAATATATAATAGCATGGAACAATCAAAAATTATAGATATGTTGGTGACGTATCAAGCATCCCCAAGCTTAATTCCTGCTAGTCCTCGAGTAGGTAAATGATCAGAAGAGAATTTTTGATGTGGAATGCTTTCTAGAATATTCTTCAATGTATTTTTCTCTATTGTGGCATGAATGTTCAAATCCAAAAGATTCAAGATAAAACTTTATTGTTGACATAAAAACAGTAATACTCCAAGTATATTAATCAAGCAATTATGTCTTATCAATATACCATAGCCAAAGAAAACTTATCCCTACAAAGTCATATAGTTTGGCCATGCTTCATTTTCGTCACACAAAATTCTCTCATCATGCACAACCCCGATGACAAGCCAAGCAATTGTTTCATACTTAGCCTTTTCAAACTCTTTCAACTTTTACGCAATATATGAGCGCGAGCCATGGACATAGCACTATGGGTGGAATAGAATATGATGATTGAGGTTGTGTGAGAAGACAAAAAGGGAGAAAGTCTCACATTGACGCGGCTAATCAATGGGCTATGGAGATGCCCACCAATTGATGTCGATGCAAGGAGTAGGGATTGCCATGCAACGGATGCACTAGAGCTATAAATATATGAAAGCTCATCAAAGAAACTAAGTGGGTGTGCATCCAACTCGCTTGCTCACGAAGACCTAGGGCATTTGAGGAAGCCCATCATTGGAATTTACAACCCAAGTTCTATAATGAAAACTTCCCACTAGTTTATGAAAGTGACAAAATAAGAGACTCTCTATCATGAAGATCATGGTGCTACTTTGAAGCACAAGTGTGGAAAAAGGATAGTAGCATTGTCCCTCCTCTCTTTTTCTTTTTTTATTTGGACCTTCTTTCTTTTTTTGGCCTCTTTTCTCTCTTTTTTTTGTCCGGAGTCTCATCCGACTTATGGGGGAATCATAGTCTCCATCATCCTTTCCTCACTGGGACAATGCTCTAATAATGATGATCATCACACTTCTTTTTACTTACAACTCAAGAATTACAACTCAATACTTAGAACAAAATATGACTCTATGTGAATGCCTCCGGCGGTGTACCGGGATTGCGATGAATCAAGAGTGACATGTATGAAAAATTTTGAACGGTGGCTTTGCCACAAATACGATGTCAACTACATGATCATGCAAAGCAATATGACAATGATGATGCGTGTCATAATAAATGGAACGGTGGAAAGTTGCATGGCAATATATCTCAGAATGGCTATGGAAATGCCATAATAGGTAGGTATGGTGGCTGTTTTGAGGAGGATATAAGGAGGCTTATGTGTGATAGAGTGTATCATATCACGGGGTTTGGATGCACCGGTGAAGTTTGCACTAACTCTCAAGGTGAGAAAGGACAATGCACGGTACCGAAGAGGCTAGCAATGATGGAAGGGTGAGAGTGCGTATAATCCATGGACTCAACATTAGTCATAAATAACTCACATACTTATTGCAAAAAACTACAAGTCATCAAAACCAAGAACTACGTGCATGCTCCTAGGGGGGTAGATTGGTAGGAAAAGACCATCGCTCGTCCCCGACCGCCACTCATAAGGAAAGCAATCAAAGAACACCCCATGCTTCAAATTTGTAACATAACATTTACCATACGTGCATGCTATGGGACTTGACAACTTCAACACAAGTATTCATCAATTTCACAATTACTCAACTAGCACACCTCTAATATTACCACCTTTATATCTCAAAACAATCTATCAACCATCCAACTTCTCTTAGCATTTAAAATTTATAACCAAAGTGAATTACCATGCTGTTCTAAAGGACTCTCAAAATGATATAAGTGAAGCATGAGAGATCAATTATTTCTATAAAATAGAACCACCACCGTGCTCTAAAAGATATAAGCGAAGCACTAGAGCAAAAATTATCCAACTCAAAAGATATAAGTGAAGCATGTAGAGTATTCTAATAAATTCCAATTCATGTGTGTCTCTCACAAAAGGTTTGTACAGCAAGGATGATTATGGTAAACTTAAAAATCAAAGACTCAAATCATACAAGACGCTCCAAGCAAAACACATATCATGTGGCGAATAAAAATATAGCTCCAAGTAAAGTTACCGATGGACGAAGACGAAAGAGGGGATGCCTTCCGGGGCATCCCCAAGATTAGGCTTTTGGTTGTCCTTGGATTTTACATTGGGGTGCCTTGGGCATCCCCAAGCTTAGGCTCTTTCCACTCCTTGTTCCATAATCCATCAAATCTTTACCCAAAACTTGAAAACTTCACAACACAAAACTTAAAAGAAAATCTTCGTGAGCTCCGTTAGTAAAAGAAAACAAACCACCACTTCAAGGTACTGTAATGAACTCATTCTTTATTTATATTGGTGTTAAACCTACTGTATTCCAACTTTTATATGGTTCATAAACTCTATTACTAGCCATAGATTCATCTAAATAAGCAAACAACACACGAAAAATAGAATCTGTCAAAAACAGAACAGTCTGTAGTAATCTGTAGGTTTCGAATAATTCTGGAACTCCAAAAATTCTAAAATAAATTTCTGGACGTGAGGAATTTATTTATTAATCATCTTCAAAAATAATTAACTAAATAGCACTCTCCAGTAAAAAAATGGCAGCAAATCTCGTGAGCGCTAAAGTTTCTGTTTTTTACAGCAAGATCGCAAAGACTTTCCCCAAGTCTTCCCAAAGGTTCTACTTGGCACAAACACTAATTAAAAGAATAAAACCACATCTAAACAGAGACTATATGAATTATTTATTACTAAACAGAATCAAAAAGCAAGAAACAAAAATAAAATTGGGTTGCCTCCCAACAAGCGCTATAGTTTATCGCCCCTAGCTAGGCATTGATAGTTTCAATGATGCTCACATGAAAGACAAGAATTGAAGCACAAAGAGAGCATCATAAAACATGTAACAAACACATCTAAGTCTAATATACTTCCTATTCATAGGCATCTTATAGGCAAACAAATTATCATAGCAAGCAAAAACTAGCATATGCAAGGAAGCGGAAAGAAACGATAGCAATCTCAACATAACAAGAGGTAATTTAGTAACATGAAAATTTATACAAGCATATTTTTCTATCTCATAATAATTACATGTGGGATCATAAGCAAATTCAACAAAATAGCTATCACATAAAATATTTTCAACACGATCCGCATGCATGCAAAGTTGACACTCTTCCAAAATAGTGGGATTAACTTTAACTAAAGTCATGACCTGTCCAAACCCACTTTTATCAAAAATTGCAGAAGATTGAAAATTCTCCAAATACATGGGATCTAAAGTTGACACTCTTCCAAACCCACTTTCAATATTGCAAACTTTATTATCAATCTTACATTCATCATGGGGCTTAAATAAATTTTCAAGATCATAAGAAGAATCACCCCAATCATGATCATTGCAACAAATAGTAGTCATAGCAAAACTAGCATCCCCAAGATTGAGGTTTTGCATATCATTAACACAATCATTATTAAGAGAATTTATAGTAACATCATTACAATCATGCTTTTCATCTAAGGAACCATCAAGTATGGGTGCAATGGCAACGATCTCATGTTTAACGTAAGGAACTATAGCAAACTCATCTTCTTAAATATTGGCATCATGGCCACAAGAATAGGAAGCATCATGTTCATCAAGGGATATTTCAATCAAATCATCGGAATCATAATTATCTATAGATTCATGCATATCATTATTTTCTTCCCAAGCAAGGATCATTCTTTCAATAAATTCTTTGACACGTACATTATGAGCATAGTTTTCATAGCAATATTTAAGTATGTCAAAAAAATTCAGATTCGTAGAGTAACATCATACTTTTCAATCAAAGAAGCAACTTTATAAGCACCCTTAAAAGCAACAAATTCTTCAATTTTTTCGATATCGTAGTAACTATAAACATCCTTTGCATAAGAAGATAAGATTTCATTGTCATTAAACTCACATAGGCAGGGGAGGTGTTTTTAGGGTTCTTAGAGCAATAAGTAAATTCATAAATTTCACAAAGATTCCAAGCATAACACAACAATCTGTTTATTTGATCCCATAAGAGTCTCCCTTTTCCAGACAAATGGTGACGCACAAAATGAGCATGCTCATCCAAAGATTTCCCATCAACTAGGCTAGTTGGGGTTTCAGCACGAGCGCATAAGGATCGAAGATGATCCAAGTAGAATACTTTAAGTGGATCCATATCAATAGATTTTTAGCAAGCAAAGATGCAAGCAAATAGAAGGCACATGTAAACACAAAGAAAGATACATATGGGAAGAAGGCGAACGGAAAAAGGGCGAATAAAACAGCAAGGGTGAAGTTGGGGAGAGGAAAACGAGAGGCAAATGGAAAATAATGTAATGCGAAGGATAAGAGTTGTGATGGGTACTTGGTAAATCTCGACTTGGCGTAGATCTCCCCGGCAACGGCGCCAGAAATCCTTCTTGCTACCTCTTGAGCATGCGTTGGTTTTCCCTTGAAGAGGAAAGGGTGATGCAGCAAAGCAGCGTAAGTATTTCGCTTAGTTTTTGAGAACCAAGGTATCAATCCAGTAGGAAACCACGCGCGAGTCATCTCGTACCTACACAAACAAATAAGAACCTCGCAACCAATGCGATAAAGGGGTTGTCAATCCCTTCACGGCCACTTGCAAGAGTGAGATCTGATAGAGATAATAATAATAATAATAATAATATGAATATTTTTGGTATTTTTATGATATAAATTGAAAGTAAAGATTGCAGAATAAAATAGATTGGAAACTTGTATAATGGAAAATAGACCCAGAGGCCATAGGTTTCACTAGTGGCTTCTCTCAAGATAGCATACGTATTATGGTGGGTGAACAAATTACTGTCGAGGAATTGATAGAATTGAGCATAGTTATGAGAATATCTAGGTATGATCATGTATATAGGCATCACATCTGTGACAAGTAGACCGACTCCTGCCTGCATCTACTACTATTACTCCACACATCGACCGCTATCCAGCATGCATCTAGAGTATAAAGTTCATAAGAACAGAGTAACGCTTTAAGCAAGATGACATGATGTAGAGGTATAAACTCATGCAATATGATATAAACCCCATCTTTTTATCCTCGATGGCAACAATACAATATGTGTCATTTCGCCTACTGTCACTGGGATCGAGCACCGCAAGATTGAACCCAAAGCTAAGAGCTTCTCCCATTGCAAGAAAGATCAATCTAGTAGGCCAAACCAAACTGATAGTTCGAAGAGACTTGCAAAGATAACCAATCATACATAAAAGAATTCAGAGAAGATTCAAATATTTTTCATAGATAATCTTGATCATAAACCCACAATTCATCGGATCTCGTCAAACACACCGCAAAAAAGATTACATCGAATAGATCTCCAAGAGAATCGAGGATAACTTTGTATTGAGATCCAAAGAGAGAGAAGAAGCCATCTGGCTAATAACTATGGACCCGAAGGTCTGAAGTAAACTACTCACACATCATCGGATGGGCCATGAAGTTGATGCAAAGGCCCTCCGTGATCAATGCCCCCTCTGGCAGAGCTCCAGAAAAGGCCCCAAGATGGGATCTCTTGGGTACAAAAGGTTGCGGCGGTGGAAATAGGGTTTTGTGGTGCTCCTGGATGTTTTCAGGGTACGTAGATATATATAGGAGGAAGAAGTAGGTCGGTGGAGCCACGAGGGGCCCACGAGGGGGAGGGCGCGCCCAGGGGGTAGGTGTGCCCCCCTGCCTCGTGGCCACCTCGTTGGTTGCTTGACGTCCACTCCAAGTCCTCTGGATCATGTTTGTTCCAAAAATCACGCTCCCGAAGGTTTCATTCCGTTTGGACTCCGTTTGATATTCTTTTTCTGTGAAACACTGAAATAGGCAAAAAAACAGCAATTTGGACTGGGCCTCCGGTTAATAGGTTAGTCCCAAAATTAATATAAAAGTGTATAAATAAGCCCATTAAACATCCAAAACAGAATATATAATAGCATGGAACAATCAAAATTATAGATACGTTGGAGACGTATCAAGCATCGCCAAGCTTAATTCATGCTCGTCCTCGAGTAGGTAAATGATAAAAACATAATTTTTGATGTGGAATGCTTTCTAGAATATTCTTCAATGTATTTTTCTCTATTGTGGCATGAATGTTCAGATCCAAAAGATTCAAGATAAAAGTTTATTGTTGACATAAAAATAGTAATACTCCAAGTATGCTAATCAAGCAATTATGTCTTATCAATATACCATAGCGAAAGAAAACTTATCCCTACAAAGTCATATAGTTTGGCCATGCTTCATTTTCGTCACACAAAATGCTCTCATCATGCACAACCCCGATGACAAGCCAAGCAATTGTTTTATACTTAGCCTTTTCAAACTCTTTCAACTTTTACGCAATATATGTGCGCGGGTCATGGACATAGCACTAGGGGCGCGCCCTCTTCCTCGTGGCCACCTCGTTGGTTGCTTGACGTCCACTCCAAGTCCTCTAGATCACGTTTGTTCCAAAAATCATGCTCCCGGAGGTTTCATTCCGTTTGGACTCCGTTTGATATTCTTTTTCTGCGAAACACTGAAATAGGCAAAAAGACAGCAATTTGGGCTGGGCCTCCAGTTAATAGGTTAGTCCCAAAAATAATATAAAAGTGTATAAATAAGCCCATTAAACATCCAAAACAGAATATATATAATAGCATGCAACAATCAAAAATTATAGATACGTTGGAGACGTATCAATGTGCTAGACCAAACACCCCCGTAGTATCTACGTGGGGGCTAAAGCCGACGATTGGCAAACTCTCAGTGATAAAAATGGCCGCATGAGAGGAAAACACTTTAAAAAAATGGCATAAATATATTACAGAGTTTTGGCTCATACAACGCCTGGGCAGCCCGGATACATTCATTCAAAAATAATATCCTTCGAACACTGGCCCTCTACAATGTGGGATCCTTCCAGGACTTCATCAAAATACCGCTCCGGCGTGCGGTGCCTGCGGGTGGCCCCTCGGTTGCAAGCTTGGTGGCATTCATCTTCGGCCACTGCACCTTGACACGGGCGAAGGCCATCCGGGCACCTTCGATACAGACCGACCGCTTTATGGCGTCAAGCCGGGGACAGGCAGTGACTAGCCGCTACACAAGTCCGAAGCAGCTGTTGGGTATGGGCTCGGCTGGCCAAAGACGGACTATAACATCCTTCATGGCCAATCCGGCCACCCTGTGCAGTTTGGTCAACTGCTTCAGCTAATCGCTGAGGGCCACTAGATGCTCTGCCGCAAGGTACTGTGACCAGAACAGCTTCTCCATTGAGCTCCCCTCTTCGGCTCGGAAGAACTCCGCAGAGTCAGCAACACTCCAGGCAGATCTGCAAACGCTCCTGGAGAACTCCAAACCCGAGTCAGTAAGATGTATCTTCTCCTTACAAATTTGCTTTGCATATTAAAGGCCTTACCCGCCGCTATCTGCCTCGCCTCTTGGATCTCCCGGCAGGCGCCTTGGGCTTCAACCCGGGCCTCCTTCGCGCTTTGGAGGGCCTTAGTAAGTTCGGAGTCTCGATCCAAATCCTTGCGCCCCAGGGACTCACATTTGTTTATGGCATCCTTGAGATCTTGTTGGACTTCATCCAACCTCACTTCATGTGTTCGGTGGGCGGCTCGTTCCTCCTCCGCCTCCTTTTTGGCCTCGGCTAGTGCGCTCTTGAGGAATTTGACCTCAGAGGCATTCACTATGACTATAACCATAAAACTCAGCAACATAACCAATCAGAGCTCGTATCATCGCAGGTATGTATAGGTACCACATACCTTGCTCTTCCTCAAACCGCTTATTAGTGCGGATGAGCTCTTCATCGGCCCGCTCCAGCCTCTCCTTAAGTTCGGAAAATTCGGCAGCTTGTGTGGTTACCGCTAATCGCGAAGCCTGTTTATCAAAATAGACACATATGTTATCTCCTGCGAATACTAATCGATCCTCTATTCGGCCCTTCTTGGCAAGAGCTGAACAGAGTCTCAGGGGATACTATCTATACACAGGAATATTTCTTGCATACGCAAAGCAGCTAGAAAATATTATTTCACATACTTCAAAGCCTGTTAGTAGGCTGGTACAGGCTTCACTTAATCCGTTTTTAGCGGACCGAACCTTTTCAACCACCGTACCCATAAGGGTACGGTGTTCCTCCACAATGGAAGCACGCTAGAGCGCTTCCACCAGAATGTCTGGCGCCAATGGATTGACAGAGGTCACCGGTGGATGTGACGCGCCCCCTTCTCTCAAAGGAGGCCGCTCGCTTGATTCCGGAGCCGTGCGGGTCTCCGGAATGATAGTCGGTTGGGGATCAAATCGAGCATGGTCCCCGTCGCTAGTCTCCATGGGGGTTGGTTCCCCCATGTCTCCGGTAGCTGAGGTACTACCCTATGGCGCCGTCTTGACAGCCTCCCGCACCTCTCCATGGCCTGGAGAGGTTCTTCGGGACAACACTTAGGTGTTGTCCATGGCAGTAGGTAGGGAGGCCTGCGGAGGCGTCTCGCTCTCCATCATGTTCGGCTCCAGCGAATTCCCAAAAGACGATGATTGTTGGGGAAGATCACGAGCCGGACTGCAGCGCGCAATTCAATGTATTAAACCAGCAAAACATAAAACCAGATATATGTACAGTTTCCTTGGATACTTATGATTCGGCCAGGGGCTTCGGCCTAGGGTGCCACTCGGGGATGGCTTCGGTGTCCAATTCTGAATCATCCGAAAGGGAAATCTTCCCTTTCTTGGACGCCTCTGCCTCTAAGTCCCAGGAGGCCGTCATTTTCCTCTTTCCCCCCTTAAGGGGAGAATCGCTCTCCTCCTCTTCCTCCTCCTCATCATCGTCCCTCTCATGGGAGGAGAGGGCTTCGGTATCCTCGGACGCAACATCCGAAGTACCTTTTCGGCAAAGGCCGCCTCTGGTCCCCTTACCCTTCTTCTTGGCCTTCTTCTCCGGCGCCTGGTACGGTGCCGGGACCAGCATCTTCGTCGGAAGAGGAATGGCTGGATCTTTGGGCAGCGGAGCCAGGCATTGGATCCACTCCGCCTTATTTGTCCAGCCCTGAGGAAAGAATGGAAGGCTCAGTATACCCATTTGGGTTTTCAAGTTGAAATCATGGTTCAGAAATCCGAAAACTTATGGGAGTGGTAGGATGAGCACAGTCGAGGCCGATGTCTTCGGTCGGCTCCGGCCATGACTTATGGGCCTTGAAGAGCAGCCTCTAGATCTCTTCGTGCATCTTGCTAAAGAATCATTGCAGAGTCCGAGGGCTAGCCGGATTGAACTCCCACATGTGGAGAGTCCGGCGCTGGCAGGGGAGAATCCGACGAAAAAGCATCACCTGGACCACATCAGCAAGGCTGGTGTTCTTCTCCATTATATTCTTGATGCGCTTCTGTAGCATCATCACCTCATCGGTCGACGTCCAATCCAGACCCTTGTTTATCCATAATGCAAGCCGCATCGGGGGTCCGGATCTGAACTCAGGAGTGCCCGCCCAGTTGGCACCGCGGGGTTCGGTGATGTAGAACCACTCCTGGTGCCATATCTTGACAGTCTCCACAAAGGCTCCTCTTGGCCAGGTGACGTTCGAGAGCTTGCTCACCTGGCGCCTCCATAGTCTGCGTGCTTTCCATCAACCACCTTTGGCTTCATGTTGAATACTTTAAGCCATAGGCTGAAGTGGGGAGGAATGCGGAGGAGTGCCTTGCACACGACGATGAATGCCGAAATATGGAGGAAGGAATTTGGGGCTATCTCGTGGAAATCTAGCCTGTAATAGAACATGAGGCCTCTGACGAAAGGGTGGAGAGGAAACCCTAGTACACGGAGAAAGTGAGGGATGAACACTACCCTCTCATTAGGCTCCGTAGTAGGGATGATCTGCTTTTTGGCAGGGAGCCGGTGGGTGATGTCTGCGGCTAAGTATCCCGCTTCCCAGAGTTCCTTGATGTTCCTATCCGTGATGGAGGAAGCCATCCACTTGCCCTGTGAGCCGGATCCGGACATGGTTGGAGTGTTTGGCGGCAATGGAAAAGATCGAAACTTGGGCGCTGGAGCTCGAGGATGGATGGACAGAGGAGGAAGAAGGCGTGAGGTAAGAAGGTAGGTTCTTATCCTCTTATAAAGGCAGTGAATAGCAAACGCCCCCCCCCTCACGGGCCTTAAAGCTCGCCTATTCCCAAGGGGTCATGCGAACAACACGGTTGGATTACCCAAATCCATATTGATGAGAACCCCGCAATAAGGGGACATGATCTTTGTTTTGACAAGACGTATCAATAGAGGCCGCGCCTCGAGGCGCGGAGTGGGAGGCCACAAAACAGTTCGAAACAGTGATAAGGCCAGAACATAACATCTTGCCGAAAAATCCGTCAGTGGGCATGGCTTGTTTTGTTTAAGTATTTCACCTTTGTGGTTCAGAGTTGTAACTGATTACACAGAGTCGGATATAGTTCTTTTGTTCAGCTACCTTGGAGTATTCGGAGGAGGAACCCGCCTTGCAATGTCGAAGACAATCTACGCGCCGGACACATCGTCATTGAAGCCTGGTTCAGGGGCTACTGAGGGAGTCCTGGATTAGGGGGTCCCCGGGCGTCCGGGCTATGAGACATGGGCCGAACCGATGGGCCGTGAAGATACAAGATAGAAGGCCTTCCCCCGTGTCCGGACGGGACTCTCCTTTCCATGGATGGCAAGCTTGGCATTCGGATATGAAGATTCCTTTCTCTGTACACCGACTCTATGTAACCCTAGGCCCCTCCGGTGTCTATATAAACCGGAGGGTTTAGTCCGTAGAGGCAAGAATAATCATATAGGCTAGACATCTAGGGTTTTAGCCATTGCAATCTCGAGGTAGATCAACTCTTGTAACACCTATACTCATCAAAGTCAATCAAGCAGGAAGTAGGGTACTACCTCCATTAAGAGGGCCCGAACCTGGTTAAACATCGTGTCCCTTGTCTCCTGTTACCTTCGATCCTCAGACGCACAGTTCGGGACCCCCTACGCGAGATCGGTCGGTTTTGACACCGATAGTGAGCCCCCTTTAAAATACTCTATGTCAAATAGTGGACGTTGGACAAGGAAGACAACGTAATGAGTTATGTTTGCTTATATTCACATACAAGTTATATTGTCATGGATCCTCTAACATGTGGTGCTTGCTCACTATCTTTTGCTAGCCAAAAATCTGCACTAAGTAGAGATACTACTTGTGCATCCAAAATCCTTGAACCTTGGTTCATGCCATGATATTCCACTATATCTACCTATGGATTGAATAAGATCCTTCAAGTAAGTTGCCATCGGTGCAAAAGCAATAAAAATTGCTCCTAATTATGTATGATCTTTTATTGTAAGGGAAACTAAGCTTTGTATGAACTTGTGATGGTGAAGAAATAAAAGCAACATACCTCTTAATAAAGGTGGCTATCACAAGGGGCAATATAAACTGGCATTCCTATACATTAAGAGTTTGCACATCCAAAATAAAAATAGCATGACAACCTCTGCTTCCCTCTGCGAAGGGTCGATCTTTTACCTTATGTATTTACTTGCATAAGTGTTCTTCTCTATTCCGTTTTTATTTTCTCTCTTGACAAGCATCATGTGGTAGGGAAAGATCTAGGCATATATATCCAACTGAATGTAGGTGATCATGAGTTATTATTATTGACATTACTCTTGAGGTAAATAAGTCGAGAGGCGAAACTATAAGTCCATGTCTTTCTATGTGTCTAAATGAAAGTTTTGCTCCATAAGTATGTCGTGAGTGTCAGCAATCATAGAAGACTAAATGATAGTTGAGTATGTGAACTTGCAAAACAAAGCTCTTACATAGACTCTTTCTGATAATATGATAAAGTGCAATTGCTTCAGTGACCGAGGTCATAGTTTGTTAGTTTTCAATGAAGTTTATGCTTTATAATTTATCTTGTGAACGAATTATCACTTATTCATGATAATTTTTATGATGACATGTTGTTGTTATAATAATGGGCATGATGCTTTCATGTCCGCATTTTGTTTTTATCAACACCTCTCTCTCTGAATATGTGGTCATGATTATCGATTTCAGTTTTCTCTTGAGGACAAGCGAGGTCTAAGCTTGGGGGAGTTGATACGTCCATTTTGCATCATGTTTTCCTACTGTTATTTATTATGTTTTGGATAATTATTTCACTTTATGATACAATTCTTATGCCTTTTCTCTCTTATTTTACAAGTTTCACATGAAGAGGGAGATTGCCGACAGATGGAATTCTGGACCGGAAAGGGCTATATTAGAGATAGTTATTGTGCACAAATCCAAATGACCTAAAAATTTATGTATAATTGTTTTGAAATATAAAAAAATTGGTGGAAGAAATACCAGGAGGGGGGCCATCAGAGAGCAACAAGCTCAGGGAGCGCGCCCTATGAGCATGTGGGCCCCTTGGCAGGCCTCCGGTGCCCATCTTCTGCTATATGAGGTGTTTTTACCTAGAAAAAAATAAAAGGAAAGGTTTTCGTGACGAAGCGCCGCCGTCTCAAGGCGGAACCTGGGAAGGAGCACTTTCGCTCTTCGGCAGAGCAATTCCACCGGGGAAACTTCCCTTCGGGAGGGGGAAATCGAAGCCATCGTCATCACCAATGATCCTCTCATTGTGGGAGGACCAATCTTCATCAACATCTTCGCCAGCACCATCTCATCTCAAACCCTAGTTCATCTCTTGTATTCAATCTCTGTCTCAAAACCTTAGATTGGTACTTGTGGGTTGCTAGTAGTGTTGATTACATCTTGTAGTTAATGCTAGTTGGTTTATTTGGTGGAAAATTATATGTTAAGATCCTTAATGATATTCAATACCCATCTGATATTGAACATGAATATGATTTGTGAGTAGTTACTTTTGTTCTTGAGGACATGGGAGAAGTTCGGTTATAAGTAATCATGTGAATTTGGTATTCATTCGATATTTTGATGATATGTATGTTGTTGCATCCTTTAGTGGTGTCATGTGAACGTCGACTACATGACACTTCACCATACTTGGGCCTAAGGGAAGGCATTGTTAAGTAGTAATTAGATAATGAGTTGCTAGAGTGACAGAAGCTTAAACCCTAGTTTATGTGTTATTCTGTAAGGGGCTGATTTGGACCCATATGTTTCACGCTAAGGTTAGATTTATCTTAATTCTCCTTTTGTAGTTGTGGATGCTTGCAAGAGGGGGTAATCAAAAGTGGGAGGCTTGTTCAAGTAAGAAAAACAACCAAGCACCGGTCCACCCACATATCAAATTATCAAAGTAGTGAAAGCGAATCAAATAAACCTGATGAAAGTGACTAGACGATAATTCCCATCTCCTCAAGAACGTTTTGCTTATTATAAGAGAACGTTCCAACCCGTCCTTTGCTATAAAAAGGACCAGGCTACCTTGTTGCACCTTTGTTACTGTTGCTACTTGTTACTTGTTAGAAATTACCTTGCTATCAAACTATCTGTTACCGATAATTTCAGTGCTTGTAGAGAATACCTTGGTGAAAACTGCTTGCCATTTCCTTCTGCTCCTTGTTGGGTTCGACACTCGTACTTATCGAAAGGACTACAATTGATCCCCTATACTTGTGGGTCATCAAGGCACACCTAGTGAGCTTCCTGCTCGACGTTGGGGGAACAAGCCTGTCCCATGGCCCAGCTTAGGACCTGCCACGCGGGAAGCGGCGTCTATAGAAAGCCCATCTTAGCACACTCTTCTGCGTTCGCCTCGGTGACAGTTCAGATCGCTAGGAAGTTTAGCTCCCTATGCACCCTAAACTGGAGCGTGTCGATCTCCAGACCTAGCATCGGCTCTAGCTGAGGATCTGCTTGAACGTGCAGCCATGGCCGCTTCATGGCTTGGGATACTTGAAGCCAGGAGGCCATCGCATCTCGAAGCCAAATAACTCGTGCCCAATGGCGATCGAGGTCCGAGGGGGCAATTGTTTAATCACTAGGCATTTTGATACGCATGAGATCTCTTGATGGGACATGACCTTGGTGGGTCCCATACCATAGCTGCACATCATGTTGACCATCAGGACAATGATGCCACATGGCCAGGTGGGACCGTGGATAAGACCAACTACGTTGTCAAAACCAGACCAGATAATTATCATGTCGGGGGGGCACGGGGATACTTTGCGCCCATGAGCCTACTACACGGGAAATAGTTTCGACGTGAAGCTCGACTAAAATTCTTTCAACACTTGTCAGAAACCGAGGTGGTGTTGGTCACCTCGGATGCAACCGGAAGTTAGGACTTGGCTACAGAAGGATGCTTTCATTGAACCAGTTTCAAGACCAGTGATTGAAGATGAAGTGCATCTCAAATGAGCCGAGGAGCATCCAGACTTGAAGACATGTTCAGGGGCTAGTGGCGGTGTCCCAGCTAAGGGGCCTCTCACCATGTCGACTCCCAAGTTAGTGGGCTGGGCTAAGGACCCCTTGTTAGTTCTGACCCGGGCCACATTGGGCGGCCCATGGCGTATAATCAGAAGGAGCCAAAAGACTCGATGTATACTGCAAGACGTTGTATTCATGGATAACTTTGCATCCACCTGCGTGGCAACTAGGATCTTGTAAATCTAGGACCCTCCGGTACCTATATAAACCATGGGGCCTGGCTCATTGACAACATAAGAAATCTCTTAGTACATACTTGTACACCATACTCACTCCAACACAATAAACACAAGCAGGATGTAGGGTATTATCTCCTCGGGGAGCTCCAACCTAGGTAAAATCATGTGTCCTTATTACCATCGCTCCCAGACGCCTAGCTTAGGATCCCCTACCGTGAGATCTGTTGTTTAGGTTCCGTCAATAATTGTATTTCTTCGTTATTGAACTAAAAGTTGGGAACCTCTAATATTGAGATGAAGTCCAGGTTGAGTGGTGGTTGTAACTAAATCAACCTTAAAGCTAGGACACGCAACGGCTTCGGCACTGCCAAACTATTCCCTAGGAATTTCTTGATGATGCAATACTCATGAGACAACTATGTAATGTTTATAATAAGTGATTGAGTTTTTTTACTAATGTGGGTTGATACCACATTGCTTCTTTACCTTCGCCATTTGCTAGCTTCTTCGCTATCAAGCATTGCCTACTCTCACATTGAGACTACGTGCATAATTTGTGGATACCACACATAAGCACACATATGATCTTCCTCAAACAACCACCATACTTACCTATCATGGCAGTCCAATTGCCATGCAACATTTTCCATCATCATTCACATTACATGACTATGACTAGAGATGTTATTCACTTGCTCTGCATGATCATATAAACCTAACATGATATTATTGTATCAAGGTCACCATTCACAATTGTTTCATATATATGCTACGATAGATCATTACATGTAATAGTGGGTCTTGAGTGTAGAAAATAAATTAATCTCACCAGATGAAGCGGCGGTCACTTCACTTTCAAACCTGACTCATTCCCTCTTGAAGCCACAATTCTTCGTGAGAGATGGTCCGGTTTGTAGGAAGTGTACGTGAATTTTTTTAAGAAACCTTCCCAATCTTTACCATAACATATTGATTCCAGATGAGGGCACGATGCCAAATTTCAGATTATTTAGACTTCATTTGCATTTCTTTGAATTAAAAACTCAATAAACTCAATGTTCGGGGATGAGCCTTCGTACCTTGAGGTTTGGAATTACTTTTCGTTTCTTGGATAAGACATAAACATAGACTTAAGGACACAAATAAAAAATTCATCCCAAATTTTCAAAAAAACATGCACCTGCAATTCAAATTTGACTTATATGCACTAAACGCCTAGAAAATGAATTATGACTTAAATATAGCATACGAACCAAAAAATATGCCAAACTTTAACAATTGACCAAGCCCGTCGTCCTGGGATTGTTGCACCGAAGGGGAAAGCTTTGGGGCTGCCTTGGGAACCCGCGTACTGGCCTCGTCCCTTTAGCACCAAAGAGGGAAATGTCCTGGACTGCGCCCGCTGGCGCCCTCCTAGCTTCGCTCGTCATGGCTCACGATCACCACGCGCCTCGCGAGGCAGGGTTCGAGCCTAGAGATGTCCGCCCCTCAGGAGGCCGCTCCTTAGGAGGTCTTGATGTAGTTCGCCTCGCGAGGGTCTTGCTCATGAAGTCTTGATGCTGGGCCACGTTGGGCCGTTGGTGGAGCCACGCGATGGGCCGTATGCAGACGGGCCTGGGTACCCCCAGTCGCAGAGCCCCGACAGGCGTGACTTGAGTGTAGAAAAATATTAAAGGCCAACCGATGAAGCATCGGTCACATCACCTTATAACCTGACACATTCCTTTTTGAAACCACGATTCTTCCTCAAAGGTTGTCTGGTTTATAGGAAGTGTACGTGAAACTTTTGCAAAAGCTTAAGGATTTTTTTACCACAAAATGTTAATGCCATATGAGGGTACCATGGCAAGTTTCATGTTTTACTGACTTCGTCTTTAATTTTTGAAATTAAAAACCAATAAACTCCCTGCTCAGGGTCAAGTCTTGGCACCCGGATGTTTGGAATTGTTTTCCTTTTATTAGATAAGGCATGTACATAGAGTAAAGAACACAATGGTTTTTCAATCCAATATTGTCATTTTTTCATGCAATTGCAGTTTAAACTTAAATTAAATGCACTAAAAGAGTAAAAAAATAAAGAATAGATAACAAAAGGAAAACAAATTATTAAAAAACAGAGCATAAAATGCAAATAAATAATAATGTACACCGAAAAGGAGAAGAAAAAACGAAAGATTTTTTTTTTGTCGAGTGCCACATGGTAGGAACTCGTCAAAACATGTGTCTGCGAGTTCCATTGCCGAGTATCATCCTTTCGCATGGTGTTTACTTGGTGAAACTTCACAAAGATCATGTGTTTCTAGTACACGATGAAGTACACTTGGTAAACAACCTTTTTTTTAGTATTGGACAAAATTTCAGATTCCTGCAGTCAGTGGAAGCAACCGCTTATTCGCTGCGCCAGACCCCAAAATGTGTTGACTGGCCAGTACTAGCTAAATGCAACCCTATTCCACGAACAAGAAAATGTAGTGGCCGGTGAACACTAGGAAAGGGCGAAGAGGAGGCAGAGTTGATCCAGAATTCGGCGGCTCCGTGCACGCACAACGAAACAAAAGGCGTTGATATGCACGCACGTCGTGGCAACCGTCCGTGACGTGCGCACAGCAGCGCGAGCATGGCACAACAGCCAAAGATAAGAAGTTTTCTATTGTCTTCCCATACGTGGCGGTGCGAGATGTAAACACGATAAGAAGATCAGCAACTGCCCACGCTAGTGCATGTGCATCCATGCTCCGTCGTCGCGTGCATGGCGCTCCACAGTCTCCACCAGTCGCCACGCCAGTGGCGAAGTTCCAACTCGTGCACTGCATGGTGCCCTCTGCCCTGTGCAGCAAGCCAGGCGATGATCGAACACGTGCATTGCACCGGCGGCAAGCAGCGTCGCCGGTCGTCAACCGCGAAACCGATCGGCTCGTTTACCCCGCACTGTGGCGCGTCGGCTTCGTTCAGTTTCCCGCGGGGAAAGGGGGAGGAACTCGACAGGGACGAGGGCGAGATGGCGATTCACATCGGCTGTCGCAGAGTCCAGATGCATGCTCTTTCCTTCCTTCCGCCATATCCGGATGCCCAATTTAAAGCACGCATGGGGAGCTAGGGTGGCGGTCTTCGCGGTTCGTCTGAGAGCGAGTGAAGCCGATCGCACATCGAATAACAACAGACATGTAAACATCGCGATTAATTCAAGGCACGCACGCACGCACGTACGCACGTACTCAACGGCACGTTTGATCCATGATGTCGATCGGCCGAGTCGCCGTTCCAGATCCAGAGCGTGGTTTGCGATTGACATGAGACCCGATAGTTCTAGTCCGAGACGCCGAAGTCTCGTACTACTACTACCACACAGGACGACAGGGACGGAATGGAAGGATCAACACAGGACCACCGGTGGCTCATCGGTCGACATGAATGCCCACCGCACAATGCCACTCGTTCGCTCGACAACGGGGCGTCGTAATAGCGCGGGGCGGCGCTGCTGCTGCTCCAAACGCCGGCCAATGGCCGCTGCTCACCAGGCCGCATTGATTGATCGACGGCCTGCAACTTGTGTTCAGAGGAGTGCAGCAACCGTGCGGCCTCCAGCATTTTCAGGCATGGTGCTGGTGGGTTCGGCAAGCCGACGCACGACGCATCCCTTTCGTGCGCATAACTGTAGATTGCACGATCGAGAACGGTGGCAAGCGAGTGTGATCAAGAGAGCAGACGTGCGTCCTTTTCGCAGCGTGATTAGCACCAGACAGAGAGGCTGATGATATATAAGTGTCATTGAAAATTTGCAAATGCAGGTATGAGTGTACAGTCAAGTTGCCGGCTTATCCTGCCTTTCCCGTTTGGATGCAGTGCAGTGCTAGTCTCGGAGTCGGAGACGAGACGAGCACCGCTGAGTGAGCGAGTGGATAAGTTAGGGTTTTGTATTTTTCTGTGTGTGAGAGAGAAGTGGATAACTGAAAACTGCCTTGTGCAGCCAGAATGCTTCTGTTTGCAGCTTGTTACGTATCACAAGCGGCCGTTCCGTAGGGGCAATTGCTTGATATCACGATCTTGACATTTCAGGAGGGAACAATTAATCTGACAAGATTTGTTGTGGACTTGCCGTCATGAATCACCAGCGGGATACGATGATGATCGGTCAAGCTGGGAGCAACTCCGCGCCGGACGCCACGAATAGGTGACGTATAAGGGCATCTGTGGCAACCTGTAAAAAACCTTCCGTACCCCCGCAAATAAGAGGGGATCAGTCCACGGACACGGATGCAGCTATCCAACGCTAGCCGTATATATCTGGCCAACAATTCAAACCAACCGAGTGAAATTTGATCGAACCAAACGGATTTCATTCAAGTTCACATATAATTTACATAAAAAGATTGATATATCAACCATTTAACTAAAAAACTAGAATAAAAAAAACTAAAATCTATACCGGACGACCACCTCGTACGTGTGGCCGTCGTGCCCTGCCGCACCGCCGTCTTCGTCGGTGCCGTCTTCGCCGTCGTCCCTCCAGCGGAGGTACAGCGCCGGAGGGCCGCGGCTGCCTGCCGCTCCGCCTCCTGCTGCGTCGTGCGGAGTGCCACCGCGCCCATTGCCGACGTGGCCTTCGGAGCCCTGGCAGTGCCCTTGCCGCGGCCGACATTGGTGGAGCAGTCTCTAAGTGACCACTCCTTCCCGATAAGGCGGCAGCGACGCCTGCGGCCGTCTCCATGATGGTCACGGAGCGGTCGAGCGCCCACGCAGCGGCGAAGTCTAGGTTGTTGCGGACCCAGTCCGGCGCCACATCGCTCATGGCGAACAAGGAGTGGCGACTGGAATTGCGTCGGTCGTATTGCTCCTGTCGTCGAGCCGTGCGCACCACCTCAGAAACGACGGACCTCGAAACCGAAGGACTGCCAAGGTAGTGGAGGAGGCGGTCATGCGCCTTCTTGATCGCGGGCGGCAGCTCCTCCTTGATGGTGACAACGATGTTGGAAATATGCCCTAGAGGCAATAATAAATTAGTTATTATAATATTTCCTTGTTCATGATAATCGTTTATTATCCATGCTAGAATTGTATTGATAGGAAACTCAGATACATGTGTGGATATATAGACAACACCATGTCCCTAGTAAGCCTCTAGTTGACTAGCTCGTTGATCAATAGATGGTTACGGTTTCCTGACCATGGACATTGGATGTCGTTGATAACGGGATCACATCATTAGAAGAATGATATGATAGACAAGACCCAATCCTAAGCCTAGCACAAGATCATGTAATTCGTATGCTAAAGCTTTTCTAATGTCAAGTATCATTTCCTTAGACCATGAGATTGTGCAACTCCCGGATACCGTAGGAGTGCTTTGGGTGTGCCAAACATCACAACGTAACTGGGTGACTATAAAGGTGCACTACGGGTATCTCCGAAAGTGTCTGTTGGGTTGGCACGAATCGAGACTGGGATTTGTCACTCCGTGTGACGGAGAGGTATCTCTGGGCCCACTCGGTAGGACATCATCATAATGTGCACAATGTGATCAAGGAGTTGATCACGGGATGATGTGTTACGGAACGAGTAAAGAGACTTGCCGGTAACGAGATTGAACAAGGTATCGGGATACCGACGATCGAATCTCGGGCAAGTATCGTATCGCTAGACAAAGAGAATTGTATACGGGATTGATCGAATCCTCGACATCGTGGTTCATCCGATGAGATCATCGTGGAACATGTGGGAACCAACATGGGTATCCAGATCCCGCTGTTGGTTATTGACCGGAGAACGTCTCGGTCATGTCTACGTGTCTCCCGAACCCGTAGGGTCTACACACTTAAGGTTCGGTGACGCTAGGGTTATAGAGATATTAGTATGCGGTAACCCAAAAGTTTTTCGGAGTCCCGGATGAGATCCCGGACGTCACGAGGAGTTCCGGAATGGTCCGGAGGTAAATATTTATATATGGGAAGTCTTGTTTTGGTCGCCGGAAAAGTTTCGCGCATTATCGGTATTGTACCGGGAGTGCCGAAAGGGGTCCGGGGGTCCACCAAGGGGGTCCACATGCCCCGGGGAGCCACATGGGCTGTAGGGGTGTGCGCCTTGGCCTATATGGGCCAAGGGCACCAGCCCCAAGAGGCCCATGCGCCAAGAGATAAGGGAAAGGAAGAGTCCTAAAGGGGGAAGGCACCTCCTAGGTGTCTTGGGGAGGATGGACTCCTCCCTGGCCGCACCCTTCCTTGGAGGAAGGGCCAAGGCTGCGCCCCCCCCCCCTCTCCCTTGGCCCTATATATAGTGGGAGGAAGGGAGGGCAGCCTCACCTAAGCCCTGGCGCCTCCCTCTCCCTCCCATGACACATCTCCCTCCTCCCGCAGCGCTTGGCGAAGCCCTGTTGGAATCCTGCTACTTCCACCACCACGCCGTCGTACTGCTGGATCTCCATCAACCTCTCCTCCCCCCTTGCTGGATCAAGAAGGAGGAGACGTCGCTGCTCCGTACGTGTGTTGAACGCGGAGGTGCCGTCCGTTCGGCGCTAGGATCATAGGTGATTTGGATCACGACGAGTACGACTCCATCAACCCCGTTCTCTTGAACACTTCCGCGCGCGATCTACAAGGGTATGCAGATCCACTCCTCCCTCGTTGCTAGATGACTCCATAGATTGATCTTGGTGACACGTAGGAAAATTTTGAATTATTGCTACGTTACCCAACAGTGGCATCATGAGCTAGGTTTATTGCGTAGATTCTATGCACGAGTAGAACACAAAGTAGTTGTGGGCGTTGATTTTGTTCAATATGCTTACCGTTACTAGTCCAATCTTGATTCGGCGGCATTGTGGGATGAAGCGGCCCGGACCAACCTTACACGTACGCTTACGTGAGACCGGTTCCAGCGAGTAACATGCACTAGTTGCATAAGGTGGCTGGCGGGTGTCTGTCTCTCCCACTTTAGTCGGATCGGATTCGATGAAAAGGGTCCTTATGAAGGGTAAATAGCAATTGGCATATCACATTGTGGTCTTTGCGTAGGTAAGAAACGTTCTTGCTAGAAACCCATAGCAGCCACGTAAAACATGCAAACAACAATTAGAGGACGTCTAACTTGTTTTTGCAGGGTATGCTATGTGATGTGATATGGCCAAAGGATGTGATGAATGATATATGTGATGTATGAGATGATCATGTTCTTGTAATAGGAATCACGACTTGCATGTCGATGAGTATGACAACCGGCAGGAGCCATAGGAGTTGTCTTAATTTATTTATGACCTGCGTGTCAACATAAACGTCATGTAATTACTTTACTTTATTGCTAACTGTTAGCTGTAGTAGTAGAAGTAATAGTTGGCGAGACAACTTCATGAAGACACGATGATGGAGATCATGGTGTCATGCCGGTGACGATGATGATCATGGAGCCCCAAAGATGGAGATCAAAAGGAGCAAAGTGATGATGGCCATATCATGTCACTATTTGATTGCATATGATGTTTATCATGTTTATACATCTTATTTGCTTAGAACGACGGTAGTAAATGAGATGATCCCTCATTAAAATTTCAAGAAAGTGTTCCCCCTAACTGTGCACCATTGCGAAAGTTCGTCGTTTCGAAGCACCACGTGATGATCGGGTGTGATAGATTCTTACGTTCGAATACAACGGGTGTTGATGAGCCTAGCATGTACAGACATGGCCTCAGAACACATGCAAAACACTTAGGTTAACTTGACGAGCCTAGCATGTACAGACATGGCCTCGGAACACAAGAGACCGAAAGGTCGAGCATGAGTCATATAGAAGATATGATCAACATGAAGATGTTCACCGATGTTGACTAGTCCGTCTCACGTGATGATCGGACACGGCCTAGTTGACTCGGATCATGTAATCACTTAGATGACTAGAGGGATGTCTATCTGAGTGGGAGTTCATAAGATGAACTTAATTATCCTGAACATAGTCAAAAGGTCTTCGCAAATTATGTCGTAGCTCGCGCTTCAGTTCTACTGTTTAGATATGTTCCTAGAGAAAATTTAGTTGAAAGTTGATAGTAGCAATTATGCGGACTAGGTCCGTAAACTGAGGATTGTCCTCATTACTTCATAGAAGGCTTATGTCCTTAATGCACCGCTCAGTGTGCTGAACCTCGAACGTTGTCTGTGGATGTTGCGAACATCTGACATACACGTTTTGATAACTACGTGATAGTTCAGTTAAACGGTTTAGAGTTGAGGCACCGAAGACGTTTTGAAACATCGCGAAACATATGAGATGTTTTGAGGGCTGAAATTGGGATTTCAGGCTCGTGCCCACGTCAAGAGGTGTAAGACCTCCGACGATTTTCTTAGCCTACAAACTAAGGGAGAAAATCTCAATTGTTGAGATTGTGCTCAGATTGTTTGAGTACAACAATCATTTGAATCGAGTGGGAGTTGATCTTCCAGATGAGATAGTGATGTTTCTCCAAAGTCAATACCACCAAGCTGCTAGAGCTTTGTGATGAACTATAATACATCAGGGACATATATGATGATCCTTGAGATATTCGCGATGTTTGACACCACAAAAGTAGAAATCAAGAAGGAGCATCAATTGTTGATGGTTGGTGAAACCACTAGTTTCAAGAAGGGCAAGGGCAAGAAGGGATACTTCATGAAACGGCAATTCAGCTGCTGCTCTAGTGAAGAAACCCAAGGTTGAACCCAAACCCGAGACTAAGTGCTTCTGTAATAAGGGGAACAGCCACTGGAGCAGAATTACCCCAGATACTTGGTAGATTAGAAGGCTGGCAAGGTCGATAGAAGTATATTGGATATGCATTGTGTTGATGTGTACTTTACTGGTACTCCTAGTAGCACCAGGGTATTAGATACCGGTTCGGTTGCTAAGTGTTAGTAACTCGAAACAAAAAGCTACGGAATAAACGGAGACTAGCTAAAAGGTGAGATGACGATATGTGTTGGAAGTATTTCCAAGGTTGATCAAATATCGTACGCTCCCTCTACCATCGAGATTGGTATTAAAACCTAAATAATTGTTATTTGGTGTTTGCGTTGAGCATAGACATGATTGGATTACGTCTATCGCAATACGGTTATTCATTTAAGGAGAATAATGGTTACTCTGTTTATTTGAATAATACCTTCAATGGTCTTACACCTAAAATGAATGGTTTATTGAATCTCGATCGTAGCGATGCACATGTTCATGCCAAAAGATATAAGATAGTAATGATAGTATCACCTACTTGTGGCACTGCCACTTAAGTCATATCGGTATAAAACGCATGAAGAAGCTCCATGTTGATGGATCTTTGGACTCACTCGTTTTTGAAAAGTTTGAGACATGCGAACCATGTCTATTGGTGTATATGCATGAAGAAACTCCATGCAAATGGACCGTTTGGACTCACTTGATTTTGAATCACTTGAGACATGCAAATCATACCACATGGGCAAGATGACTGAAAGCCTCGTTTTCAGTAAAATGGAACTAGAAAGAAACTTGTTGGAAGAAATACATTTTGATGTGTGCAGTCCAATGAGTGCTGAGGCGTGTAGTGGATATCGTTATGTTCTTACTTCACAGATGATTTGAGTAGATGTTGAGTACATTTACTTGATAAATCACGAGTCTGAATTATTGAAAGGTTCAAGTAATTTCAGGGTGAAGTTGAAAGATCGTCGTGACAAGAGGATAAAATATCTATGATATGATCATAGAGATGAATATCTGAATTACGAGTTTGGCACAGAATTAAGACATTGTGGAAATTGTTTCACAATTGATACAGCCTGGAACGCCATAGTGTGATGGTGTGTCCGAACATCATAACTGCACCCTATTGGATATGATGCATACCATGATGTCTCTTATCGAATTACCACGATAGTTTATGGGTTAGGCATTAGAGACAACCACATTCACTTTAAATAGGGCACCACGTAATTCCGATGAGATGACACCGTATGAACTATGGTTTAGAGAAACCTAAGCTGTCATTTCTTAAAAGTTTGGGGCTGTGACGCTTATGTGAAAAAGTTTCAGGCTGATAAGCTCGAACCCAAAGCGGATAAATGCATCTTCATAGGACACCCAAAACAGTTGGGTATACCCCCTGTCTCAGATCCGAAAGCAATAAGGGATTGTTTCTAGAATCGGGTCCTTTCTCGAGGAAAAGTTTCTCTCGAAAGAATTGAGTGGGAGGATGGTGGAGACTTGATGAGGTTATTGAACCGTCTCTTCAACTAGTGTGTGGCAGGGCACAGGGAGTTGTTCCTGTGGCACCTACACCAATTGAAGTGAAAGCTTATGATAGTGATCATGAAACTTCAGATCAAGTCACTACCAAACCTCGTGGGATGACAAGGATGCGTACTACTTCAGAGTGGTACGTAATCCTATCTTGGAAGTCATGTTGCTAGACAACAATGAACCTACGAGCTATGGAGAAGCGATGGTGGGCCTGGATTCCAAAATGGCTCGAGGCCATATAATCCGAGAGAGGATCCATATATGAAAACAAAGTGTAGACTTTGGAAGAGCTACTTGATGGTCGTAAGGCTGTTAGGTACATATGGATTTTAAAAGGAAGACAGACAATGATGGTAAGTGTCACCATTGAGAAAGCTCGACTTGTCGTTAAGATGTTTCCCGACAAGTTCAAGGAGTTGACTACGATGAGACTTTCTCACACGTAGCGATGCTAAAAGTCTGTTGGAATTATATTAGCGATTACTGCATTATTTATGAAATCTTGCAGATAGGATGTCAAAACATTGTTTCCTCGACGATTTTCTTGAGGAAAGGTTGTATGTGATACAACCGAAAGGTTTTGTCAATCCTGAAAGATGCTAATAAGTATGCAAAGCTCCAGCAATCCTTCTAAGGACTGGTGAAAGGATCGATATGGTTGACTAGAGGGGGGTGAATAGGCAACTACCAATTTTTTAGCTTTTCTTTACCAAATTAACCTTTGCATCAAAGTAGGTTGTCTAGATGTGCAACTAGGTGAACAACCTATATGATGCAACAACAACAAGCACACAAGCAAGCAAGGGAACAAACACTAAAGAGCTTGCACAAGTAAAGGTAAGAGATAACCAAGAGTGGAACCGGTGAAGACGAGGATGTGTTACCGAAGTTCCTTCCTTTTGAGGGGAAGTACGTCTCCGTTGGAGCGGTGTGGAGGCACAATGCTCCCCAAGAAGCCACTAGGGCCACCGTATTCTCCTCACGCCCTCACACAATGCGAGATGCCGTGATTCCACTATTGGTGCCCTTGAAGGCGGCGACCGAACCTTTACAAACAAGGTTGGGGCAAACTCCACAACTTAATCGGAGGCTCCCAACAAGACCACGAAGCTTCACCATAATGGAATATGGCTCCGAGGTGACCTCAACCGTCTAGGGTGCTCAAACACCCAAGAGTAACAAGATCCGCTAAGGATGAGTGGGGGAACCAAAAATCCCTTGGTGGAAGTGTAGATCGGAGCCTTCTCAACCACTCCCGAGCAAATCAACAAGTTTGATTGGCTAGGGAGATAGATCGGGCAAAAGGAGGGTTGGAGTATTTAATGGAGCTTGAGTAATAAATGGTGCTTGGGCAATAATGAAGCTTGGGGGAAGAGGTAAGTCAAAGGGGGGAAGAAGACACCCTTTTATAGTGGGGGGAACAATCCAACCGTTACCCCCCACTCAGCCCCGCAGAGAGCGGTACTACCGCGGGGGCAGGGCGGTACTACCGCTCATAAGCGGTACTACCGCTCCCCCTCAGCGGTACTGCCGCGCTAGAAGAGAAGGGGCTGGGGCTGGGACCCAGAGCGGTACTACCGCAGAGGCAGGGCGGTACTACCGCTCACAAGCAGCACTACCGCCACTACTACCACAGCTAGTACCGTAAAACCCGACACGAGAAAATGCGCACTCGAGTCGAGGCGGTAGGAGCACGGAGCCGCAGCGGTACTGCGGCTGAGGCCATCAAGCGGTACTACCGCTCCGAGGAGCGGTACTACCGCTTACTGAGCTTCAGCCGTACTACCGCTATACTGCAGCTAGTGCCGTAAAGCCCAGACACGAGAAAGAGCGCACTAGGGTCGAGGCGGTAGGAGCACGGAGCCGCAGCGGTACTGCAGCTGAGGCCATCAAGCGGTACTACCGCTCCGAGGAGCGGTACTGCCGCTTAGTGAGCCTCAGCGGTACTACCGCTGTGGCCCGCGGTACTACCGCTGGGTCCAGGAAAAGACACACAGGGGAGAAAAGAGAAGCTCCAGAGAGGCGGAAAGAAACGGTGGGTGTGAGAAGGACGTGTACGTGTTGATTCCACCCAAACCATACCAAAGAAGATCCCCTCTTGATAGTACGGTGACTACTACGAAACTTAGTCCACCAACAATGTCACGAAAGAAGCTACACCGTCTTGAGTAGAGCGCCGAGGGGAAATAATCGTTTTGTGCCGAAAGATGAATATCTGAAAGAACTCAAAGCACCCGATTAGTCCGCAAATGCATTGTCATCAATCACCAAAACACCGTAGGGATAAATATGCCCTTACAATCTCCCCCTTTTTGGTGGATTGATGACAATACGGGATTTGCATAGAAAAGAGTAATGACATAGAATGCAAGAGAACCCACGCCTCTTAAAATATAGACAGGCTCCCCCTAGATGTTGTGCACACTAGATAAGTGCTTTGGACTGCATGGCACACATACTAGGATCACGGCTCCCCCTATATTTTAGAGACCAACAACTTAAGCAAGATATATGAGAACACATATATGATAGGATAAGCATGCAAGTTATAAGGTACTGAGGTGCATAACACATAGATAAGATAACAAAGGTAGCATATGTCTTACACCATATGTCTGGAACTTAGGTCTCACAACAAACCAAACCAGGAGAAACGCACAGGAAACCACAAGACTAAAACAAAGCACGACACAAGAGGCAAAACAAGCAAATCCCTACACTCTCTCCCCCTTTGGTAGCGAGACACCAAAAAGGGCAGAGAGGGACACTACGACTCCAGGTGATCATCACATCTCTGCATCTGCATCGTGAGTTGAAAACTGCTCGGCATTGGAGTCGGTCCAGTGGCAGTTCTGATGAATCCAGTCCTCTTCTTTAGTGATCTGTCCCTCAGACCCACTGACAACTGTGGCGCCCAACTAACGCATGATCTCCTTGTGGCGCGTCCTGGCATTCTTCTCCGCCACATGAGTCAAGTACTGACCATGGGAATCCATGCAGAAGAGCTTCTTCATCTTGCGCTTGAGCTTCTGGGTCCATGATGGTTCTGCACTGGAGTGGCCAAAGTCCTCATTGTGGGCATCAGTAGCAGCCTCACCCTCAGTTCCCATGGCAGCAGCAGCAGCAGCAGACGGGCCCCCTGTGGCAGCAGTAGTAGAAGGACCCCCTGTGTGAGGCGCTGTCCAGTTGTCCTTCTTCCTCAGACGCTTGATCTCATGAGAAACCAAATCTCCAGTTTCTAGCAGCACTCTGGGATAAGTTTGTGCCCAGGCCCTCTCAATGAGCCTCATGATGAAGGGACCATAGATGGGACACTTGCGCTCAGACACGGCAGACAGAAGTTCAGACCACATGACATGAGAGATATCCAGGCTCTCTCCAGTGTTTGCTTCCTTCTCATGCTGACAGAAAAGGAGCATGTCCACGAGGTAGGAGTGGACCTGATCCAAATTCCCAATGCGAGGGAAGAGAGTCTCACGGAATATGCGATGAAGAATGTACAGATACGGATACAGCTCGTAGGTCTTCTTCTCAGTGACAGGGTGAACCTTCACAGTGCAGTAGGGCCAAAGGGCTTGCTTGTGGGTGGATGTAACATTGCGGTGAGGACGGAAACCGACAGGAGTCTCAAGCCCGTTATCCACCACATCAAGTAACTCCATGAACGCCCGCCACTTGACAGAAAGCAGCTTGCCATTGGTCATCCAAGTCAGAGTCCTATCGCCATCTGTTCCAAGATGGACGGTGGCATAGAATTGAGCCACCAAATCCGCATCGAAGTCCTTGTTGAACTGCATGATCCTGAGAATGTTCAGCTGAGTGCACATCTGAAGGGCTTCTCCAAAGTACTCTGGGTCCTTCTCCATAGCATCAGTGTCAATGGAGCGAACATCAACAAACAGATTCTTCTTGGCCTTGATCACATCAAAGTAGATGGCAAACTGAAAACGGTTCCAGAACGGGCGGTTGACCAAAGTGGATTCTTGGTCCACCGCATAGGGGTTGCGGCGACGCTTCTCCCAAAACTCCTTGTTGTTCATCTCAGACACAGTCTTCCCTTTTGGCTTGTTGGCGGCTCGCTTCGATTGTTGTGGAGGTGGAGGAACACTTGCAGGAGCACTTGCTGGAGGCGGTTGGGTGCTCGAGGAACCACCGGCAGGATCTGAGGCCCGGTAGCGCTTGGAGGTGGCACGCCCGGGGTTGATACGGCGACCTTGCTGCTCGGAAATGTCATCACCTAGAGCCAAACACAAAAGGAGGCAAAACAACCAGAAGAAACGAGCATAAGCCAACAAACACAACAAAAAGATCAAGGGAAGGTAGGAGAATGATGGAGATTGGCATGCAGCGGTAGTACCATGACCTGCCCGCAGTAGTACCGCCCCAAAGGGAGCGGTAGTACCACTCTAGGTCAAGCGGTAGTACCGCTCCAAAGGGAGCGGTAGTACAGCTTGAGGCGGATACACAGCAGTTTCAAAGCGCGAGGCGGTGAAACAGTGGTTTCCTACTACCGTGGACAGATCCGGCACTACCGGCCTACCAAATTCAAAAATAATCCTACCAAACATCAATCTAGATGATCTAGTTGCCTTCTCCAACCAACTCAAGCCTAGATTTAGCCAAAAATCTAGAGATGCAACCACCATTGCCCCTAAAGCACAAGAACTAAAAGCAAGACCAAAAGAGAGAAGGAACGGGGGCAATACCGGCATCCATGGCAAGAGGACGTGGTGGGGATCGACTCCACCGAAGGAAATGGAGAGGAACGCCCCGGAGGAGGAGATCCACCGGAGCCCTTCCGCGGCGGAACGGTGCTGGAGAGAGGGAGAGACACGAGGGGGCGAGCGAATGGGTATGAGGGAGAAGAAACCTCCCCCTGCCCCGATAAAAAACCCCTTGGCCCCGCCCCGCAGCGGTAGTACCGCACTGGTGGGGCGGTAGTACCGCTTACCGCGGTAGTACAGTCCACCACCAGCGATAGTACCGCTTAGCAGCGGTAGTACCGCTCACCAACCACGGCAGTACCGCCCAGCACACCGCGGCAACTAGACAGCATGGCTTAGCTCAAAAAAACGGCGCCGAAGCCACCCGCAACGAAAAGCAAGAGAACACACCAGCAAGAGGTCAAGAAACCGCTCATCAAGAGAGGGTGGTGGCCGAAGCCACCTATGTTTGAGTTTAAGAGGTATGGCGCCACGAAGATTTTAACCTTGGGCCCATGACCAAAACTCGTCTTTTAAGCACACATGCCATCAACAATGGCTAAAGTGAAAGACTTGATCAATTTATGCATAATGGGGGGAGGGAGAGTTCATTGAGAGAACAACACTCCCCCTATGTCCATGCCTACACCTAAACTAGACAACAAATTAAGCGAGGTAGGGTGTGCACGGGTTCAAGCAACATTGCTCGAATCAATGATATTTAGCTCATGCCTTAACTCGCGAAATCTTGCTTCATCCAAGGGCCTCGTGAAAATATCTGCAAGGTTGTCATGAGTGTTGACATAGTTGAGCTCGATCTCTCCTCGCCTAATGTGATCCCGGATGAAGTGATACCGAATCTCAATATGCTTCGTCTTGAAGTGTTGCACCGGGTTGAGAGAAATCTTGATGGCACTTTCATTGTCACACTAAAGAGGCACTTTGTCACAAGTGACACCGTAATCCTTTAAAGTTTGCCTCATCCATAAGAGTTGTGCACAACAACTACCGGCCGCAACATACTCCGCTTCGGTGGACGAGAGAGACACACAACTTTGCTTTTTGGAAGACCAACTTACCAAAGAGCAACCAAGGAATTGGCACCCTCCGGAAGTGGACTTCCTATCCACTTTGTCTCCCGCCCAATCGGAATCCGAATACCCTACAAGATTGAAGTTTGATCCTCTTGGGTACCATAAGCCAAAGTTTGGGGTATGAGCCAAATATCGAAAGATTCGTTTGACCGCCACATGGTGACTTTCCTTAGGTGCGGCTTGAAACCGTGCACAAATTCCCACACTCAACATGATGTCCGGTCTAGATTCACAAAGGTAAAGCAAGGATCCAATCATGGAACGATATACCTTTTGATCCACCACTTTACCATTGGGATCTAGGTCAAGTTGGCACTTGGTGGGCATTGGGGTGGAAGCCGGCTTGACGTCACTTAGCTTGAATCTCTTGAGCATGTCTTGAGTGTATTTGGATTGATTGATGAAGGTTCCTTCTCTTCTTTGCTTCACTTCGAACCCTAGAAAGAACTTCAACTCCCCCATGGAGGACATCTCGAACTTTGAGGTCATGAGAGCGGCAAATTCCTCATTGAAAGCTTTGTTAGGAGAACCAAAGATAATATCATCAACATATAATTGGCACACAAACAACTCCCCTTTGACCTTCTTAGTAAAAAGAGTGGGGTCGATTATCCCAACTTCAAACCCACGGTCTTGTAACAACTCGGTAAGGTGGTCATACCACGCACGTGGGGCTTGTTTAAGGCCATAGAGTGCCTTATCGAGTTGATACACATGATCGGGAAAGTAGGGATCCTCGAACCCGGGGGGTTGCTTGACGTACACCAATTCATTAATGGGACCATTAAGAAAAGCACTCTTCACATCCATTTGATGTAACTTAAAGTTATGATGAGAAGCATATGCAATCAACATGCGAATGGATTCAAGACGAGCAACGGGAGCAAAGGTTTCACCGTAGTCGATACCCTCGACTTGGGAGTAGCCTTGTGCTACCAAACAAGCCTTGTTGCGAATGATAATCCCATGGGCATCTTGCTTGTTCTTGAATATCCACTTGGTTCCAATGACATTGTGGGTCCCCATTGGCCTTGGCACCAATCTCCACACTTTGTTGCGCTCGAAGTTGTTGAGTTCTTCATGCATGGCATTGAGCCAGTCCGGATCTTCTAGCGCCTCATAGACCTTGTGAGGTTCCACACAAGAGACAAACGCGTGATGCTCACAATAATTTGCTAATTGTCTACGAGTGCTTACCCCCTTTCTTAAGCTTCCAAGCACATTCGTCATGAGATGATCCTTGGTGGAGAGCTTGGAAGCAACTTTGGCGGCACGACGCTCTAATTCCTCCTCGGTGGTGAGTTGAGGAGCGGTTACTTGATCATCTTGAGCGTCGTCATGAACTTGTTCTTGGTCTTGAACTTGCTCGGGGGAGAGAACTTGACCTTGGGCATCACTTGGTGTGTCAACACCGTCTTGAGTATGATCTTGCCCTAGGTCTTGTTCACGAGGTTGAGGGCCTTCACTTTGTTCTTCGGAAGCGTGTGGGCCTTGGGTTGGTGATGGCTTGTAACACCCTCGATGCGACTATAGCTCCCACGTGTCGAGGCACGACTTAGAGACATAATCGCATTGAAGGCATATGTCGCAAGTTAGGCAATCTTCACAACATCCCATGTAATATGAATAATAAAGGGGAGAACATAGTTGGCTTACACTCGCCACGTCAATCAAGAACATAAATAACATTACATCATCCAAAACACTCATGGCCCGACTACGGTGCCAAAATAGAAGAGAACCCAACATGCGACAACGGTCCCAATCACCCCCAACTGGGCACCACTACTGATCATCAGGAAAAGACACGTAGTATCGTTGAGAGTCTTCGTCGAACTCCCACTTGAGCTCGTAATCGTCACATGGAGCGGAATCACCTGGACCTGCATCTGGAGTTATAGTAATCTGTGAGCCACAGGGACTCAGCAATCTCGCACCCTCGCGATCAAGACTATTTAAGCTTATAGGAAGGGTAAGGCAAATGTATATGTGGAGCTGCAGCAAGCGACTAGCATATATGGTGGCTAACTTATACGCAAAAGAGAGCGAGAAGAGGAGGCAAAGCACGAGCGAGAATCTAGAGGAACAACCTGCGCAAGCATAACTCCAACACCGTGTCCACTTCCCGGACTCCGCCGAGAAGAGGCCATCACGGTAACACACTCAGTGGATTCATTTTAAATAATTAAGGTTCAACTTATCTACAACCGGACATTAACAAATTCCCATCTGCCCATAACCGCGGGCACGGCTTTCGAAAGTTCAATCCCTGCAGGGGAGTCCCAACTTAGCCCATGACAAGCTCTCACGGTCAACGAAGGAATAGACCTCCTCCCAAGACGTTCCGATCAGACTCGGTATCTCGGTAACTCAAGACACTTCGACAGGTTAAAACAAGACCAGCAACACCGCCCGAATGTGCCGACAAATCCCGATAGGAGCTGCACATATCTCTTTCTCAGGGCACACTCAGATAAGCAATCCGTACAACTAAAACCAGCCCTCGAGTTTCCCTGAGGTGGCGCTGCAAGGGGCTCTAGTTTGGACCAACACTCAGAGGAGCACTGGCCCGGGGGGTAAAATAAGATGACCCTTGAGTCTGCAGAACCCAAGGGAAAGAAAAGGCTAGGTGGCAAATGGTAAAACCAATGTTGGGCATTGCTGGAAAAGCTTTAATCAAGGCGAACTATCAAGGGGTTCCCATTATAACCCAACCGCGTAAGGAACGCAAAATCCGGGAACATAACACCGATATGACGGAAACTAGGACGGTAAGAGTGGAACAAAACACTAGGCGAGAGGCCGAGCCTTCCACCCTTTACCAAGTATATAGATGCATTAAGATAACATCGCAATATAATGATATCCCAACAAGTAAATAAATGATGTTCCAACAAGGAACGGCCTCCAATCTTCACCTGCAACTAGCAACGCTATAAGAGGGGCTGAGCCAAGCGGTAACATAGCCAATCAACGGTTTGCTAGGAAAATGATGGGTTAGAGGTTCAACATGGCAATTGGGAGGCTGACAAGCAAAAGGTAGGCATCGTAGCATTGGCATAGCAAGAGCGAGCAAACTAGCATAGCAAAGATAGTAGTGATTTCGAGGGTATGATCATCTTGCCTGCACAGTTGTCAGAGTTGACTGGATCCTCACAAGCAAACTCAATGGGCTCCTCGGTAGCGAACTCGTCTCCCGGATCTACCCAAACAAGACAAACAAGCAACAAGGATACAATCAACCACGTGCAAGACCAAGCAATATGATGAAATGATGACATGTTATGCGTGATGCGATGCGGGATGCAAAATGCAAGATATGACAGGAAATGCATGAACCTGGCCTCAACTTGGAATTCCAAGGTTGCCACTGGAAAGATGAGATGAAATCGCTTGAAAACGATATAAAGATCATCGGAAACGGAGTTACGGTTTGGAAATGACAAGCGTTTTAAGAATGACTCCGGTCTGCGATTTGCAGCAAGTAGGCATCTAAATGCAATGAGATGAACATGCTACAGCCACCAAACATGACAACAAAATACATGGCAGGGATGTACACAAGATGCTTAACAAAAGACTAGCACTGAGCCACGGCCAATTCATCCATTATGAGGTCCAAACAAGCATGGCAAAAACGCAAATGCAAAACAGATCTCAGACTTAGTGAAATTAACACTTGTCTGAAATTTCAGACCACGAAGCCCTCTTCGGAGCAGCAAAACAATATGATACAGGACCTGATTATGATAAATAAGAACATGGCATGGAGCTACTCAACAAGCTTAACAAAAGTCCCTAAGTGACCTGGGGCCAAAAGGGATCACAAAATATACTAACGGGCACACGAACATAGCTAAAACACATTCAGTTTTCAGACTTAGTGAAAACTGAGACATGCTGAAATATAACTCACGAAGGCATGTAAACGAGCTCGATGCACTCACTAAGGTGCAATTCATGGAAAGGCAAGTATACATCCATAAAGAAGGCACAAAATACAAGCTAGACATGGCAAGAACAATGGCATAGCATGCACGGATCAACTACAATAACATCGGCAAAACCGCAAACGAGTTGACGATCTGTCCAGATTCACCATGAAGCAAAAGTAGAGCTTGATTGACTCAAGATAGGGTGCTCCATAATTGCAAACAAAGACATAGATGGATAGAGCATAACATGATTAACAAAACTCCTTTACTGATAATCCTCAAAAGAGGCACTGATCACTAGGAAACAAGCTGAACATATGGCATCATGAACTAAATAATCCCAGACTTAGTGAAAACTACTAAGTCCCTGAAAACAGAGTTATCGGGTGCCCCACTTTGGAAGCTTGCACAAGTCACCACACACATCCTAAAAATGCATGGGTTGCACCTCTGTAAAGAATACAAAATGCTTAACAAAACATATGAAGGACTCACAGGCATAACATGCACACAATAATCATGGCAAAAATGACAAAAGTCTAAGATGAACTAGCAGATCTGACAATTAACTCACGAAGCCCTCTTCTAACAGCATTTTGGGCATCAAGATGGACTCAAATGAAAATGATGCAATGGAATGAAATGATGTACTCTCTGAGATGAACATTTCGATATGCTATACGCCCAAGTCGGAGCTACGGATGCAAAGTTACCGGGCCTCGAACAGGAGCATATGAAGTGAAATTCCTGGGACTTAGCAAAAAAAATCAACCTCTCGGATCAGATCTAGGGTTTCGCGCGGAAACCGAGGCGCGGCGGCACTGTAGCTGGCCGGAACCGAGGCCGCCGGCGATGGAGTTGGGCGGCGCGGCGAGCTCCGGCGGGCGGTGAGGACGGCGGAGGGCGGCGGGGTCGAGGCGGTGGCGGTCGGCGCCGGCGATGGCCTCGGCGGCGAGCGCGGCTCCGGCCGGGAGGAGGCGGCGGGGAACTCCGGCGGCGAGCAGCCGGAGATGGCGGCGCGGTGGCGCCGGCCACCGGCGTGGGAAGAGGCGGCGGCGAGAGGAGGGGCCGGGAGGCGCTGCGGCCGGCTCGGGTGATGGGCCTCGGGGGCCGTCCCCGGGCCTGGCGGGCTCGTGGCGGCGGAGGCGGCCGGCTGCCATGTGGCGGCTGCGGAGAGGCTGGCGGCGGCGGCGGACGTGTCCGGCCGGGGACGGACGTGTCCGCCCGGCGCGCGGAGGATTTTTAGGGTTTCGTGGGGGGTGAGATCCGAAAAATGGGGGGTCTATTTATAGGCATAAGTGGAGTTAGGAGAGTCCAAATGAGGTGCGGTTTTCGGCCACGCGATCGTGATCGAACGCTCTAGGACATGGAGCAGAGTTTGGTGGGTTTTGGGCCAAAATGGAGGGGTGTTGGGCTGCAACACACACGAGGCCTTTCGGTCCCTCGGTTAACCGTTGGAGTATCAAATGAAGTCCAAATGGTACGAAACTTGACAGGCGGTCTACCGGTAGTAAACCAAGGCCGCTTGGCAAGTCTCGGTCCAATCCGGAAATGTTTAATCCCCACACACAAAAGAAAGCTAGAAATGACCACCGGAGGAGAACGAAGCGCCGGAATGCAAAACGGACAACGGAGAAAATGCTCGAATGCATGAGATGAACACGTATGCAAATGCAATGCACATGATGACATGATATGAGATGCATGAAAACGAAAACAACACACGGAGACAAAGACCCGAACCCGAGAAAATAAATATAACTTAACGCCGGAAACGGCAAGAGTTCGAGTACAAATTGGGCAAGTTATATCTGGGGCGTTACATGGCTCCACTTGAGTGGAGCATTGTCCTTCTCCTTCGGCCACAAGGGGTTCCTCAATGGGTAGGATGAAACCAACACCCATTCTTCTTATGGCTTGAGGAGGAATTTCATCACCTACATCACAAGTGCCACTTTGCTCCACTTGGGAGCCGTTATTCTCATCGAACTCCACGTTACACGTCTCCTCAATAAGTCCCGTGGATTTATTGAGGACACGGTAAGCATGAGAGTTTGTAGCATAACCAACAAATATGCCCTCATAAGCTCTAGCCTCAAATTTAGACAACCGAACACCTTTCTTGAGAATGAAACACTTACACCCGAATACCCGGAAGTACTTGAGGTTGGGCTTGTTACCGGTGAGTATCTCATAAGGAGTCTTGTTCAAGCCCTTGCGGAGGTAGAGCCGATTTGATGCATGACACGCGGTGTTGATGGCTTCGGCCCAAAAGTTGTACGGAGACTTGAACTCCGCCATCATGGTCCTTGCCGCATCCATCAACGTCCGGTTCTTCCTCTCCGCAACACCGTTTTGTTGAGGGGTGTATGGTGCGGAATATTGATGCTTGATTCCCTCATCACTAAGAAATTCATCCAAGGTGTAGTTCTTGAACTCGGTGCCATTGTCACTTCTTATTGTCAAGATCTTTGCATTGTGTTGATGTTGTGCTTCATTGGCAAAGTCAATGACGGTTTGTTGGGTCTCGCTCTTCCTCTTGAAGAAATACACCCACGTGTACCTTGAGTAGTCATCCACAATCACCAAGCAATACTTCCTACCTCCAAGACTATCAAAGGATGGAGGCCCAAAGATATCCATGTGAAGGAGCTCCAAAGGCCTCTTTGAATAAATGATAGTCGTGGGAGGGTGAGCCTTCTCATGTAGCTTTCCTTCGATACAGGCACTGCAAGCATGATCTTTAGCAAAACTAACATTCGTTAGTCCACGGACATGGTCCCCCTTTAGGAGACTTTGCAAAGATCTCATATTGACATGGGCTAAACGGCGATGCCAAAGCCATCCCACATCAACTTTAGCCATTAGGCATGTCGCGGTCTTAGTGGGTCGCTCCGAAAAGTTAATCACATATAGACCGTTCTCGACATGCCCAACAAAGGCTACTTTAAGAGTCTTGCTCCACAAGAGGGCCACGGTATCGATATCAAAGAAAGTGGCAAAGCCCATGACTGCAAGTTGACGAACAGAAAGTAAATTGTATGCAAGGGACTCAACAAGCATGACCTTCTCGATCGTGAGATCATGAGAGATGACAACCCTGCCAAGTCCCAATACCTTAGAATATGAGGTGTCACCCCACTCGACATTGGTGGGCATAGATGGAACCTTGTGCACGTCCACCACCAAGTCCTTCCTTCCGGTCATATGATTTGTAGCTCCACTATCGAGCAACCATGATCCACCACCGGAAGCAAACACCTACAAGAGATCAATGCTTGGTTTTAGGTACCCATTTTGTAATGGGTCCTTTGATGTTAGTAACAAGGGTCTTAGGAACCCAAATAGACCATTCAATGTACTCATGAAGAGAACCAACAAATTTGGCATAAACATGCCCATCACTAGCATGGCACAACACATAAGAAGGATTAAAATCGCCGGCTTTGTTGGGTGAGGTGACATTGCCCTTCTTGACTTTGTTCTTCTTCTTCTCCTTGGGGACACTCTCTCCCGCCCTCACAAAGGTTTGCATGAGGGGAGGAGGTCGTTTGGTCTTGTCATTCTTCTTCTTGTTTTTGGAGTCGGGGACGTACCCAACCCCTTCCTTCGCCACACCTCCCTTTTGGTTGATCAAGAGATCATTGAGGTTCTTCTTGCCTTGTATGCAAGTCGCAAGGCCTCTCTCAAGTTGCTCCTTCAACTTAGCATTTTCCTCAACAAGATGTATATGCTCACAACACGGGTTAGTAGCATTTGCATTATCAATTAAAACCATATGAGGAAAAGTTGCTTTCTCCTTAGTTAGCTTCACTTGGAGTTAATCATGAGACTCCTTGAGACTAGCGTGAATACCCTTCAAGGCCTTGTGGGCCTTGTCAAGTATATCAAACTCCTCTTTGAGTCTAGCAAGATCAACTCCGAGTTTGGCCTTCTCGGAATTTAGCACACGAGAAACAACGAGGGCATGATCATGATCTTTCTCTAACTTAGCATGATCAACGTTGTATGACTCCTCAAGAGCCAAACGAAGACCACGCTCTTCCTCAAGAGCATTGGAAAGATCCAAAATCTCATCGGCATAGTCACGACTATGCCCTTTCATCTTTGAGATGGTGTCTTCGTGAGCCTCGATCATGTCATTGGCCTCACCAAGTTGTTCCAAGAGAGCAACAAAGTGCTTCTTGGATTTTTCCCTTGAGTTTGCCCATAAAGGCCTCAAACTCGTTAGCCTCCACATTAGCTCCCTCAACTTCATTAATGCTCTCCGATGGGGAAGGATGATTAATGATGGTAGTTTTGATGTTGGAGGTTACCTTGTTGGTGGCTTTCGCCATGAGGCACTTGGCGTTGATGCTCTCGTTAGGTGAGTCGAAGAGAGACACTCGTGACGTTGTGGCAATGGCGACGGAGGCCATGGCAACCGACTCATCATCTTCATCATTGTCATCATCCTCATTGTACTCTTCTTGCACAACCAAGGCCTTGGGAGGAGTCTTCTTGGTGAAGTTGTTCTTGTTGGGGAACGACTTGGCCTTGTCCTTTCGGATGAGTTTGCCACCATTGTCTTCCCTCTTCTCATACGGGCATTCCGCAACGAAATGACTCACGTTGCCGCAATTGTAGCAAGTCCTTACACGTTGCTTGCCCCTCGTGCCACTCGAGGTGTTTTTGCTAAAGTTGGGCCTTGAGTTTTTCTTGCTCCAAAATTGCCTTGAAGCAAGTGCCATGTGTTCATGATACGCATACTTTGTGTCTTCGGGGTTGCTCTCCTCCTCTTCCTCTTCTTCTTCTTCCACGGTGAGCTTGGCCTTCAAAGCAAGGTTAGGCTTCTTTGCCCGTTGAGAACGGAGCACCGCATTATCGGCGGTCTTGTCCAAAATGTTCATGGCCACAAACTCATCCAACACCTCGCTTGAGGTCAAAGTGTGGAAGTCCGGTCTTTGGCGGATGACGGAGGACATGGCCTTGTGGTAGGGCATCATTGCCTTGAGGAATTTGCGCTTGATCCAATTGTCATCCGTGTCCTTGCTCCCGTGATCTCGTAGTGAGACCGCGAGTTTGGTGACTCTCCGATAAAGCTCACGAGGTTCTTCATCTTCCTTCATTGCAAACTCATCGGCCTCATCTTGTACCACTTCATAGTTGGAGCGTTGAATGCTTGTGCTTCCCCGGTAGAGAGACACGACACAATGCCATGCATCTTTGGCCAAGGCGAAGGGACGAAGATGAGGTAGGTCTTCGGGTGGAATTGCATCTTGAATGATGAAGAGAGCATTCTCATTGAATTGATTGTCCGCGGCTTCTCGAGGAGTGAAGTTGCTTGGATCATGTGGGTAGAAACCTTCTTCAATGATTCTCCAAAGGTTAGTGTTCACATGATTTAAATGACGTTTAAAGCGGTAAACCCAAGAATCAAAATCCTCATTTTTCACAATCTTAGGAGGAGGACCGGCATGATTCAAATGAGTAGAAGGAACCGGTCCACCATACACAAGTGGTGGTTCTACATGGGCAAAGATGCCGGTGCCATTCTTGCCACTAGAAGAAGGAGCCTTTTCACTACTAGCTTCCCCCTTGTCGGGGATAGCATCCGACACCTTGTTGGTGGGATCCCCCACTTTCAATGGTGCGGTGGATAGTTTAAACCCCTTAAGAAATTTAGTAAACATGTTTTCTACTTCGGTCGTCATGGAGGTTTTCAATGTCTCTAAGGCTACATTGAACTCCTCACGAGAGACCGAAGTTCCCCCATCGCCCGTAGACGAGATCGGATTCACACCGGAGTGTTCCTCCACACCGTCTACGGTATCAACCATACTCTTTGGACGGTAAAGTCCTTAATAAAGAGACGAGGCTCTGATACCAATTGAAAGGATCGATATGGTTGACTAGAGGGGGGGTGAATAGGCAACTACCAATTTTTTAGCTTTTCTTTACCAAATTAACCTTTGCATCAAAGTAGGTTGTCTAGATGTGCAACTAGGTGAACAACCTATATGATGCAACAACAACAAGCACACAAGCAAGCAAGGAAACAAACACTAAAGAGCTTGCACAAGTAAAGGTAAGAGATAACCAAGAGTGGATCCGGTGAAGACGAGGATGTGTTACCGAAGTTCCTTCCTTTTGAGGGGAAGTACGTCTCCGTTGGAGCGGTGTGGAGGCACAATGCTCCCCAAGAAGCCACTAGGGCCACCGTATTCTCCTCACACCCTCACACAATGCGAGATGCCGTGATTCCACTATTGGTGCCCTTCAAGGCGGCGACCGAACCTTTACAAACAAGGTTGGGGCAAACTCCACAACTTAATCGGAGGCTCCCAACAAGACCACGAAGCTTCACCACAATGGAATATGGCTCCGAGGTGACCTCAACCGTCTAGGGTGCTCAAACACCCAAGAGTAACAAGATCCGCTAAGGATGAGTGGGGGAACCAAAAATCCCTTGGTGGAAGTGTAGATCGGAGCCTTCTCAACCACTCCCGAGCAAATCAACAAGTTTGATTGGCTAGGGAGATAGATCGGGCAAAAGGAGGGTTGGAGTATTTAATGGAGCTTGAGCAATAAATGGTGCTTGGGCAATAATGAAGCTTGGGGGAAGAGGTAAGTCAAAGGGGGGAAGAAGACACCCTTTTATAGTGGGGGGAACAATCCAACCGTTACCCCCCACTCAGCCCCGCAGAGAGCGGTACTACCGCGGGGGCAGGGCGGTACTACCGCTCATAAGCGGTACTACCGCTCCCCCTCAGCGGTACTGCCGCGCTAGAAGAGAAGGGGCTGGGGCTGGGACCCAGAGCGGTACTACCGCGGAGGCAGGGCGGTACTACCGCTCACAAGCAGCACTACCGCCACTACTACTGCAGCTAGTACCGTAAAACCCGACACGAGAAAATGCGCACTCGAGTCGAGGCGGTAGGAGCACGGAGCCGCAGCGGTACTGCGGCTGAGGCCATCAAGCGGTACTACCGCTCCGAGGAGCGGTACTACCGCTTACTGAGCTTCAGCCGTACTACCGCTATACTACAGCTAGTGCCGTAAAGCCCAGACACGAGAAAGAGCGCACTAGGGTCGAGGCGGTAGGAGCACGGAGCCGCAGCGGTACTGCAGCTGAGGCCATCAAGCGGTACTACCGCTCCGAGGAGCGGTACTGCCGCTTAGTGAGCCTTAGCGGTACTACCGCTGTGGCCCGCGGTACTACCGCTGGGTCCAGGAAAAGACACACAGGGGAGAAAAGAGAAGCTCCAGAGAGGCGGAAAGAAACAGTGGGTGTGAGAAGGACGTGTACGTGTTGATTCCACCCAAACCATACCGAAGAAGATCCCCTCTTGATAGTACGGTGACTACTACGAAACTTAGTCCACCAACAATGTCACAAAAGAAGCTACACCGTCTTGAGTAGAGCGCCGAGGGGAAATAATCGTTTTGTGCCGAAAGATGAATATCTGAAAGAACTCAAAGCACCCGATTAGTCCGCAAATGCATTGTCATCAATCACCAAAACACCATAGGGATAAATATGCCCTTACAACTGGAGTAAGCATCTCGGAGTTGGAATGTATGCTTTGATGAGATGATCAAAGATTTTGGGTGTATACAAAGTTTATGAGAAACTTGTATTTCCAAAGAAATGAGTGGGAGCACTATAGAATTTCTGATGAGTATATGTTGTAGACATATTGTGGATCGGAAATGACGTAGAATTTCTGGAAAGCATATAGGGTTATTTGAAAAATGTTTTTCAATAGAAAACCTGGATTAAGCTACTTGAACATTGAGCATCAAGATCTATAAGGATAGATCAAAACGCTTAATGGTACTTTCAAATAAGCACATACCTTGACATGATCTTGAAGGTGTTCAAGATGGATCAGTCAAAGAAGGAGTTCTTGCCTGAGTTGTAATGTATGAAGTTAAGACTTAAAGCTTGACCACGGTAGAATAGAGAGAAAGGATGAAGGTCGTCCCCTATGCTTAAGACATAGGCTCTACAGTATGCTATGCTGTGTACCGCACCTGAAATGTGCCTTGCCATGAGTCAGTCAAGGGGTACAAGAGTGATCCAAGAATGGATCACAGGACAGCGGTCAAAGTTATCCTTAGTAACTAGTGGACTAAGGAATTTTCTCGGTTATGGAGGTGATAAAAGAGTTCGTCGTAAAGGGTAACGCCGATGCAAACTTTGACACTAATCCAGATTATTCTGAGTAGTAAACTGGATTCGTGTAGTAGAACAGTTATTTGGAATAGCTCCAAATAGAACGTGGTAGCTGCATCTGGAAGATGACATAAGAAATTTGCGAAGTACATACGGATCTGAAAGATTCAGACCCGTTGACCATAACATCTCTCACAAGCATAACATGATCAAACCCAGAACTCATCGAGTGTTAATCACATGGTAATGTGAACTAGATTATTGACTCTAGTAAACTCTTTGGGTGTTAGTCACATGGGGATGTGACCTTGAGTGTTAATCACATAGCGATGTGAACTGGATTATTGACTCTAGTGCAAATGGGAGACTGTTGTAAATATGCCCTAGAGGCAATAATAAATTAGTTATTATAATATTTCCTTGTTCATGATAATCGTTTATTATCCATGCTAGAATTGTATTGATAGGAAACTCAGATACATGTGTGGATATATAGACAACACCATGTCCCTAGTAAGCCTCTAGTTGACTAGCTCGTTGATCAATAGATGGTTATGGTTTCCTGACCATGGACATTAGATGTCGTTGATAACGGGATCACATCATTAGGAGAATGATGTGATGGACAAGACCCAATCCTAAGCCTAGCACAAGATCATGTAGTTCGTATGCTAAAGCTTTTCTAATGTCAAGTATCATTTCCTTAGACCATGAGATTGTGCAACTCCCGGATACCGTAGGAGTGCTTTGGGTGTGCCAAATGTCACAACGTAACTGGGTGACTATAAAGGTGCACTACGGGTATCTCCGAAAGTGTCTGTTGGGTTGGCACGAATCGAGACTGGGATTTGTCACTCCGTGTGACGGAGAGGTATCTCTGGGCCCACTCGGTAGGACATCATCATAATGTGCACAATGTGATCAAGGAGTTGATCACGGGATGATGTTTTACGGAACGAGTAAAGAGACTTGCCGGTAACGAGATTGAACAAGGTATCGGGATACCGACGATCGAATCTCGGGCAAGTATCGTATCGCTAGACAAAGGGAATTGTATACGGGATTGATCGAATCCTCGACATCGTGGTTCATCCGATGAGATCATCGTGGAACATGTGGAAACCAACATGGGTATCCAGATCCCGCTGTTGGTTATTGACCGGAGAACGTCTCGGTCATGTCTACGTGTCTCCCGAACCCGTAGGGTCTACACACTTAAGGTTCGGTGACGCTAGGGTTATAGAGATATTAGTATGCGGTAACCCAAAAGTTTTTCGGAGTCCCGGATGAGATCCCGGACGTCACGAGGAGTTCCGGAATGGTCCGGAGGTAAAGATTTATATATGGGAAGTCTTGTTTTGGTCGCCGGAAAAGTTTCGCGCATTATCGGTATTGTACCGGGAGTGCCGAAAGGGGTCCGGGGGTCCACCAAGGGGGTCCACATGCCCCGGGGGGCCACATGGGCTGTAGGGGTGTGCGCCTTGGCCTATATGGGCCAAGGGCACCAGCCCCAAGAGGCCCATGCGCCAAGAGATAAGGGAAAGGAAGAGTCCTAAAGGGGGAAGGCACCTCCTAGGTGCCTTGGGGAGGATGGACTCCTCCCTGGCCGCACCCTTCCTTGGAGGAAGGGCCAAGGCTGCGCCCCCCCCCCCCTCTCCCTTGGCCCTATATATAGTGGGGGGAAGGGAGGGCAACCTCACCTAAGCCCTGGCGCCTCCCTCTCCCTCCCATGACATATCTCCCTCCTCCCGCAGCGCTTGACGAAGTCCTGTTGGAATCCCGCTACTTCCACCACCACGCCGTCGTGCTGCTGGATCTCCATCAACCTCTCCTCCCCCCTTGCTGGATCAAGAAGGAGGAGACGTCGCTGCTCCGTACGTGTGTTGAACGCGGAGGTGCCGTCCGTTCGGCGCTAGGATCATCGGTGATTTGGATCACGACGAGTACGACTCCATCAACCCCGTTCTCTTGAACGCTTCCGCGCGCGATCTACAAGGGTATGCAGATCCACTCCTCCCTCGTTGCTAGATGACTCCATAGATTGATCTTGCTGACACGTAGGAAAATTTTGAATTATTGCTACGTTCCCCAACAAACGACACATCGATGCGGCCGTAGCGGCTGCGCGGCGGGGACGCGGGCTCTTCCTTGCTGCGACATCCGGTTTGGACGTCGTGGCGGTGGAAGGGCGAGACCGCCTCTCCTTGACGCGGCGTCCGATCTGGATGTCACGGTTCTGCTGGGGCAAGGTCGCCTCCTCCTTCATCGGCAGGAGCGTGGATGCCTGCTCGGTCTTGACGCCGTGGTGCGGCGGGGAGGTCGGCTCCTCCTTCACGCGTGCCAGCGATGGCGGCGACGGCCCCATGTCACGAAGCGATCACTTCGTCATTAACTTGATCTGACGGACAAAATCTTCGTCCATTAGAGTTGCCTCCTTGAGAAGTCATGTTGGTTGCTGCGGCGGCACCTGCTCCTCCTCATCATCTGAGGATATGACGATCTCCTCCTTGGTGGAGGGCCGGCCGCCATAGACGCTGACAGGCCCGGACAGCGTCTGCGGCGGCACCAAGAATCGCCGGAGGATGAGCTTCTGCCTACTCCGCCTACTGGTGCGCAGCACCACGCCTTCGGCATTGCCGCAGCTTGGGATGAAGAGGGGGAGGCAGGGGCTCGAGGCACGGAGACGGGGGAGGGAAGGGGGCTGGTGCTCTGGGAAGGGAGTGGTGCATCTTTGTGCAACTCCGGCGCATGACTTAAATAGTCGCGATGAGGACTAGACGAAGGGCTGGTCAGCAGCTTCAATGCGGCGCAGCGGCCGGAGTTGGTTCCTCGGGAACCTGTGTCTGCATTGAAGCGGCGGCTGCCGAGAGGTCGTGTCGTTCAGCGCCGTCCTCCCTCCCTTCCTCCGGTTACATCGGCATCAATGGTGACCTCCGCGTGCTCTAGGCTGGCATTGAAGTCAGATTATGGATTTTCACCTCAGAAAGAAGGTTGAGTAAATTTCATGCCATGCCTTCACGGAAGAACCCCGCATGAACCATGTCATCGTTGGGTGCATTTTACTGTTATTGAAATACCATTTATGATTTTTTTTAGGATCAAATACCATTTATGATGTTACGTTAATTTTGAACATGCCCTTAGAGAAAAAAAAGATCCTTTAAAACTGCTCAATCTGGCACAACCGAATCATGTACTACTCCGACTGGTGCTACAAAATTAGAGGATCAAATAGTCAATTGGAATGTTTTTAAATCGCTGTTGCATCCCGGTTTATTCATCGCTCCTTAATGTGGGTGCCAGAGCCAATCATGGCGAATCAACCTGTGGTTGAGTTGGTTAGGTGGACAGTGGTATCCCCAACCTACCAGGGTTCAAATCCTGGTGCTCGCATTATTCCTAGATTTATTTCAGGATTTCTGGCGATGCGCTTTCAGTGGGAGGAGACGTTCCCGTTGACGACGAGGCGCCTATGGTGACTTCGTAAATCTCAAGATGATATGTCGGCTCAGTCTTTCAGAGGTGCTCATAGGGGTAGGGTGTGCGTGTGTGCGTTCATAGGGATGAGTGTATGCGCGTGTATATGAACGCTTGTGTCTGTACTGATGCTAAAAAAGGATCCAATCATGGAAAAAGAAAAGAAGACCATGCATTACATTATTTATGCCTAAAAGACTAAATGAGACGAAAGCTCTGTTTGGATCCATGGGTTAGAGTTAGTTTGGATTAGTTTAGATTTAACTAACTCAAAAATATCCAAACAGGAGGGTTAGTTTGGGTTAAATGCATCTAACCCATCTCAAAAAACTAACCCACCCAAGAGGTGCTTATTTGGGTTAGTTCTTATCGGGATCACTAAAAAAACACATTTTTCTCTCGCTCTTCCTGCTGCAGATCCCTCCCCACTTCTTCGAAGCTTCTCGTCCTCTCCCTCCCTCCCTCTCGCACCACCCGTGAAGGCGCCTCACCGTATCCGCGCTCCATCAAACACTGCCATCCAAACACCTCCTTGATTAGAGTTAGTTCAGGGTTAGAATCTAACTCTAACCTCTAATTGAGTTAGAGTATCCAAACAGGGCCGAAGTCATTGGTATTTTTAGTTTTACAGCGAAAAAACCGAGTCTCATATGGTTTTTATATCTCATACCATATCAACAACCAAAAAACATATTAACCATAATATTGGGCTCGGTTTGTTTTTTCACTTTAACTTTGATTTGAAGTGTACAGAGTTACTGATCATTGGGCCTGGCAAACAATCTAATCCCACCCGCGGTCCCTAAATCAAGTAGAGTGTTGCTATATAGCCGACGGTTCCAGACGATACACAGCCGATGTGTCCCATCAGGCCGTTTGTAAATTTGATACTAGGCAATCTGACAGTGTAGAGCTTGTGTCGGCTGCACATCGGGCATTGCATGTCGTGTGCACATCAATTTCGAATCAAGTAATCTACTATTGTATTTATCAGTTTTTTAGGAGGGGGTTGAAGGCCATAATTAAATAGCACAAATCCTTATAAAACACACTTGCAGAAATAAAAAAAATACATCTACATTCTTGCGGTGTCGATGTTTTCTTCCGATTGCATCCAACGAAAATATGTTGTGAGAAAAACTTGTTGTCGTCTTCGGGCCTCTTCTCAACAAAGCAAAACTTGTTTAAACCTATGAGATTGAAGAAGCGGTGACCGGAAGTCGTCGATGTAGACCAGAAGACATCAATGGCCGTGATTTGCGTAAAATCACCGCCCAAAGAACAAAATGCCGGAGAGGGCTATGCCCTAGTTCCACAAGCGGCCATTCTGTAGGGGCGAATGCCTGATTTTTTTTTCCTTTTGAGACGGGAAGGGTAATTGCTTGATAGTATGATGATCTTCACATCTCATTAGGAAGCAAAAAAAATTTGGGTGCATTAGGAAGCAATTAATCTGGTAAGATTTTTTGCCGACTTATTGTCATAAATCGCCAGTGATTTTTTCTTTCAGGATATGATATATTTATTTTACTTCCTCCGTCACGGTTTAGAAGACGCGCTTGGAAATTCTCTGAGACCTAGGTGGTTATCTATTGGTTGTGAGATGGGCTAAAAAATAGCATTCACATTACGCATGCATATAGAAATAGTATATCGGAGTACTAATTAACTACTAGAAATAAATACAATGCGTTTTAAACCTTGTCTATTATGAAAATGCACGCAAATTTAACTGTGACGAAGGGAGTAGGTAAATCTCCTGATATGATATGATGGGGCAAGGGAGGAGTCCGGTGATTGTGATCGAACGGACAGAGAACGGCCGAAGCAGAATGGAGTCCCGTGATTGTGTAGTGGCAGCCCAGTCACCATCGCAAGCCCGCATGTACTGGCCGACGATGCGCCAGGCAGCCTGATGGGAAATCCAATTTTTTGGATAGCCCCCTAGGAGATGGTTTTTGACCGGTTTCTTTTGCCGATTTCCTACTTCGGTCGATTGGCTACTAAATTTTTTTCTAATTTTTAATGTATTCATTAATTTAAGAATGTTTGTGAATTTCAAAAAACATTCATAAATTTTAAAAAACTTGTGCATTTATAAAATGTTCAGAAATTTTAAAAATATTCATGAATATAACAAAGGTTTGTGAATTAATACCTTTATCAAATTTTACAAGATGATCACGAATTTTATAAATGTTCATTAAGAAAAGTTTGTAATTTCTTAGAAATTAATAAATTTTAAAAATGTTCAACAATTTGAAAGAAACTAAAAATATTTTTAAAAATCATGAATATAAAACGTTTATGAATTTCCAATTTGTTGTTGACTTTCAAAAAAATCCGAAATAAAATATAGCAAAAAGGAAACATGTGGAAATAAAAAATGGAAGAAAACCGGTAAAAAAGCTGGCGGAACCTTGGTAACATCGGAAGGGTATAAACAACCCTAAAGCCTAAGTGGGCCAACCAAATACGTGCGTGTGTTTTTGGGGGGGAGGGGGGGGGGGGTTGATTGGCACCCCATGCTAGAAATGGAATAGGGGGAAAAACATAGACCTGGAAGCCACCACCTATTGGTCATGCTAAAATGAAAGTAGATGGTGGGTTCCCGTAACGGAGAAGTTGGTGCAACGGCGGCAGTATGCAAAGGTCGGGACGGTACATACCTGCGCTCCTCTTTGATCACCTTCACCGGCGTTATTGATCTGACAACCTTGGAGGCCCTATCTTGTCGCTATACCTGGCCACCCGGCCTGGCCCGAAAAAGTCTGACCCAGCCGGGCCCGATCTTGCCCATGTGCCTCTTGCCCATGTGCCGGGCTTGGTCCTAGATTTTGAGCCCGAACGACACGCCGGGTCGGGCCTGGGCTTGCCATATTTGCGTTTTAGGAAAGAGGGCCGGCGAGTTTTTTCACTCATGGGGCAAGCTTGGACCTGAAATCTAGGCTCGACGGCCGGGCCGGGCTCGGGCCTAGGTATTTTGCTTCAGCCATTGTTAGGCCCGCCCTGGCCCGGCGGATGGTCAGGTATACATGTCGCCAAGCACTAGCGTCGGCTGAAGATCTTTCTCTATCTAGAGTTGTTATTGCCTATGACCGCAAGCCAATAGTTAATGATATTAAGGAAGGCATTGAAGGCTCCTACATCACTATATAAGAGAATTTGTTACTAGGCCTAGTAAGTTTGCCAGTAGTACTGTTCTCTTTGAAGGTGGACCATAAAATCTTTAAGATCATAACCTTACCAAATACTCTACTATGCTTGATCAAGTTCGTCGTGTGTGGCTTACCAATCCACATAACCCAGTTTGTACTCCTCTTAATATTCATACTGATCAATAAAGTATTGACACCCCCTAAAAAACTACACATGGAATAGGAAAAGCCGACAATACCTATATAACGCTCATTAGCCGATGGTCGAGATGCCACACATGGCCAACAACTCTGAGTGTCCTAACTTCAGCAGCACACAAACGGTTTTTAATACTGATTCCACCGGTTTGTTCTAGCGTATCATTGTCTATTTTCTACCTATCGGTTTGCGGCACATTTCGTTGTTGATTTCTTTCCTTTTTCTAGTTTTTATTTTAATTCTTATGTTTCCGTTCCAGGTTTAGTTTCCCTTTTATTTCCTAAATAAATTCAAATATTTTCCATTTTTATTATTTCATTTTACCTGTTATTCCTTTTTTTCACTTTTCTTTGACAACGTCATTTTTTCAAAATACACAAACAATTTTATGTTTTTTGAATATTCTATAAAATACATGAACATATTTCCAAATTTACGACACATTATAAAATCATATGAATATTAGGTAGGATATAATTTATGCACTAATTATGTGGTGAGCACATATGGTGATATTTAGTATGACATTATTTGCATGTTAACATTTTGCGAACTCACCTTTGGAACAATCTAGGACGTTCGATTGACATGGTTTAATTGCCGATATTATCTGGATCCGCCTCTTTGGTTTTTTTTATATTGGTATAAATACATGAGCAATATTTAAACTTTCTTGATCATTTTAAAAAATGTAATTAAAGAATTGCTCGTCTTTTTTCAAAAGAAAAGCATCCAGTCTGGAAAAGTATTCAAGTTATTTTAAATGTTCACTTTTTTGGATGAGTATTTGCTTTAAAGAAATTTCATCTTGTTGAAAGTTAATATTCCTAATTTTTGGCGAAAATATTAAAAAAGAAAAGAAAACTAAAAATATCACTATTTTTCGAGACATTACTGAGAAAATCACTAGAAAACTGGAGTGGAACAACTTGCTCAACCCTACCTGAGCCGGCCCATGGAGCGTCGGCGTAATTATAAGACGCTTAGGGCGAGGCAGACGGCTGCCTCGCCTATGGGCCCATAGGTGAGGCAGCCACGGAGAACGGGCACTCGAAGCTGATGTGAGAGCAACTTTCTCATGTGCCTCGTTTTATTGCATTTATATTTTTTAAATTAAATTCACATATTTCAAAAACACAAATTAATTTAAGAAAATAAAAATAAGTTACTATTAATAATGTGTTAGGTAGTTTTAGAATATGTTGATAACTTAAAAAATGTTTGTGACAAACAAAAATGTTTGTGCATTTAAAACAAATGTATGGATTTTTGCAAAATGTGTATACAATGTAAAAACAGTGTTTGCGGAATCGAAAAAATTGTTTCTTACCAGAAGGAAAGTGTACATGACATTTTATGGAGGTTTCCCATGTTTGCAAAATGTTTAAGCATTTTTAGAATGCTATGTAAAATGTAAAAAAATGTTTGTGTATGTTAAGAAAATGTTTCTTTCCACTCAAATAGGTGCATGATATTTTTAAAAATATTCGCATGTTTCGTAAAAATATCCATGAAAACAAGGTAAAACCAATGTTCACATAGTTTTAAAGAATGTTTATTGACATTAAAATATGTACAGTCTGCATTTGGAAATTACCATGTATTCAAAAAGTGTTCACATCATGCATTTTAAAAAGTTTTACATCAATTATTTAAAAAATGTCCAACGTGTCTGCGATAAATGTTTCACATGCGCTCCAAAAATGTACATTGTGTACCGAGAGAAAGTAGATATGTGTTGGAAAAAAAACAAAACCAATAAAAACTGACAAAGGAACAAACAAAGCAAAAATAAGAGAGAATAAAGAAAACCAAAGTACAACTTAGAAAAAAGGCGATAAAACCAATGAAAAAACAAAGAAAACAAAAGTAAAATGAAGAAAGAATAGAAGAAACGGGTGAAAAAATAAAAAAAGGAAAAAACAAAAGGAAACATAAAAAAAAAGTAAAACCAATTATAGCCGGACCAAACGGAACCAACGGAGCGTAGCAAGCAAGTAACGCTAATGGCGCAGTCCGCGAGTCCTCAGGCCTCAGCCGTACGGGTGACAAAGGGAGCTCCTATTTGGCGACTTAGGCCTTATACAATGGAAAATGCTTAGGGGAGGTGCTTAGAGAAATAAACCAGGCTTTTTTTAAGCACCAATGCTTATTTATACAGGATAGACGCTTAACTAAGCGCCTCTCTTGTAGAAATAGGCATCGGTGCTTCAGAAAAAATCGGTTTATTTTTCTAAACATCTCTCTAAGCACCTTCCATTGTACAAGGCCTTATCCGGTGGAAATCAAACAATCGGGCACCCACCACCAGCTTGTTGCAGCTAAGTGGGCTGACCCCGTGCGGGAGCCAGCATATTTCCTTTTTCTATTGCTCATTTTCTTCTTAATAAAATTCATAGAAGTTAAAGAACTGAAAAAAGGTTATTGAATTTTGATCAATCTAGAGAATGTTGAAAAATTCCGCAGATTCAAAAAAATTTCATCAATTCACAAAATTGACATGAATTCAAAAAATGTTAGTGAATTCATAAAATTTTCACTAATTCGGAAAAATCACGAATTCCAAATATCTTCATACATTCAAAAAATTAATTGATTTTTTTCTGAATTTTTAAAAAATGCTTTTAAAAAGGTTCATAAATTCAAACAATTTTTATAAATTTCAAAAAAGTTTTAATAGTTAAAAAATGTAGGTAAATTCAAAAGATGTTCAATAATTTCAAAAATGGTTCACTAATTCAAAAAATCGTGAATTTCAAAAATGTTCATGAGTTCGAAATTTTTTGCAAATTCAAAAAATGTTCAGGTATTTTGAGAAATTTTTCACAGATTCCAAAAATATTTACGAATTTCCGAAATTGTTCATAAGTTTAAAAAATAATTCATGAGTTTGAAACGGAATAGTGAAAACAGAGGAATGGTCGGACCATTTAGAGAACGATAATCGTACATCTACATGAAGCTACGAAACGTTTTATGTAAACTACATAATAATTCTCTCACCCCCCCCCCCCTCCGATGGGTGGGCCCACTTCCTACCCTTCTCCAATCCTGGTTATCCACATCGTCCTTACACGTAATTTTCTTTATGTAACTGTAGCATTACTCTATAGAGGAAGAGGAGTGCAGGGTATGTGTTTGATTGCTATCGCTATTCCCCAACCTATACGGGGAATAGGATCCGCATGCGACATATAGGAGCGTGAGTCATATTTTTCTAGAATACACATAAGATATGTGTATTATATATTCATAAAAGAAATGGCATGGAAACCATCCACCAAGTACATTGTTTTACAAAAGCCGATTACTTGCGGCTAACCCGCCTAATAATCCAGCCATACAACTTCGTCGTGACCACCCCCCCCCCTCCCTAGTCTTGACGCAAAATTCCGGCCAAAGCCCTAACCTCCGCCCAAATTGTGCTAGCACTGTGTCAACCGAAGGCGCAACCTTGTCGATGACAACCGCATTTGTGTGTTTCTAAACCTCCGAGAATACCATGCTGAAGATAGCGAGAAGATCCTTTTTCATATTGGCGACCAGGATGTGGGAATTGCACCATGACAGAGCAGGTGATCCATTGTTGGGGTCTAGGCCTCCAAGCCACATGCCTTTAGTACCCTGCTCCATATGATACGGACGAACACGCACATGATGAGTAGATGGTCGATCGATCCCTGATTCTAATCACAGAAGGGGCAAGCTGTCTGATAAGGCAGTCCGCGACAAGCCAATTTGTCGGATGTCCAAGAACGATCCTTGGTGGAAAGCCAAAGGAACACTTTGCAAGCAAGGGGTGCCCTTGCTTGCCAAATAAATTCTGCCACCGGATCCTGTTGATGACCGGTGAATTTGACTGCGCCAAGGGCGAACTATATTGGCATGAGGATTCCCATGCCCATCTGACCTTGTCCTCGACCCCTCTGTTAAACCCACCGCCGCCAGTAGGTTCCACAAGTTGAGGTATTCCAAAAGCAACCTTGCATCTAAATCTGGCCCAACATCCAGTGCCCATGATCCAGCCAAAGCCTTTGCTACCATTCTTGTTTTCCTGATCTTGGGTCCGATCCTCTCATAAACAGCTGGTGCAATCTCATGTATACGCCATCCAGCCAACCAATGACCCTCCCAGAAAAAACAACTCCTTCCATCGCCTATGTCCACCCAAGTAGCAAACTGGTAAATCGCCAAAGACTCGACCGGGACAGCCGGACAGCTATGCCAAAGTCATCCCAAGGGCGAGAGCTATCCACCGTTCAACCAGATCCATCTCGTTTTGAGAGCGATGTTCACACATCTATGATTCAACATTCCCAAACCTCAAATCCACTTAGTGTAGGATCGAAGACGATAGGTCTAGGGAGGGGGGTGAATAGACACTTAACTAACCAAAGGTGTAATTTATAGTTTTCTTGAAACTTAGGCAGATTTTGGCACAAGTTAAGATAACACCGAGACTTTCTACACATGCATATCTAGAGATAGAGCGGCGAAAATAGCAAGTCATGCAATTGTGCAGAAAGTAAGGGGTGGAGTCAGAAGATCAAATGCAATGAAAACACAATGATTTTTTCCATGGTTTCGATAGGTGGTGCTATCGTACGTCCATGTTGATGGAGACTTCAACCCACGAAGGGTAAGGATTGCGCGAGTCCATGGAGGGCTCCACCCACGAAGGGTCCACGAAGAAGCAACTTTTTCTATTCCACCATGGCTTCCATCCACGAAGTACTAGCCTGACTCGGGTAGATCTTCACGAAGTAGGCGATCTCCTTGCCCTTACAAACTCCTTGGTTTAACTCCACATGATCTTGGAGGCTCCCAAGTGACACCTAACCAATCTAGGAGACACCACTCTCCAAAAGGTAATAGATGTTGTGTTGGTGATGAACTCCTTGCTCTTGTGCTTCAAATGATAGTCTCCTCAACACTCAATCTCTCTCTCACACACAGATTTGGCTTCGGTAGGAGAAGGATTGGAGTGGAAAGCAACTTGAAAGGCTAGAAATCAAGGTCAAATTGTAGGAATGGAATCTCTTGACCTCAACACATGAGTAGGTGTCTGACTTTCAAAAAATCAATGGCGGAAGTTGTGTTTCATTCTGATGGATCTCTTAGAGAGTGAGTGGTGGTGGAGGGGCATAAATAGGTAGCACCAAAAATCCAACCGTTACAAGCTTTTGACCCAACTCGGTGGCACAGATATGAAAATCTCGGTGAGACCGACTAGTGCAAAAGACTTGACTGTTAGGCTTTTTAGTGAGACCGATTATACCAACTCAACGGGACGGAGTGCAATGGCTAGGGCAGAGCCGCGTCTCGGTAATTCCGATCGATTCGTCTCGGTGATTCCAAAATGAAGCGACTTCATTACAGAAGCTTAGCAAGGCCGTCTCGGTGGGACCGAGAACCATTTTGGTCAAACCGAATTGTTAGGGTTTTGGTTGTGGCAATAGAAGGATCATCTAGGTGGGTCCGGAGTGGATGATATCACTAATGATGGATTAGGGTTTGGACAAATGTGTTTTTGGGAAAGTGATGGAGGGTTTTTGGAGCAATATCACTAAGCACTTTGAGAAACAACCTCATCAACAATACCTCATCCCCTTTCAATAGTATTACAAATATTACTGCCTCTAGGGTATATTTTCAACAATATTTTTAATTAAAAATGAAACCGGACTAGTCTATAGCCGGCACAGCGGGTCTCCAACGTTGTCCCCATGACCGGCAGTGGTGTGCCCCGGAGGTACATACTTCAGCGCAAAGGACGGCTCCCTTCACCACCGCTTATCGGAGTGGAAACGTTTCCCGATGCTTCAGCGGAGAAGAACGGTCCCTATGCTACACGGACCAAAGTTGGTTCTTGGGTAAGGGGACGACGCTGGCCGGCGAGAGGGTAAGACACCGACTATGTATGCCGGTGGTGGCCTTCCTGGGACCCAAGCGGCGGCGGCCCCCGTGTTTTACTTATCCTCGGTGATGGCGGTGAGCGAAAACGTGCGGGCCGCCACCTCATCGACATCCGCACAACCAGCTTCTTTCTTTGCCTGCATGGCGCGGCTACGCGCGCGTCGACCACGGATGGCGCGATCGTATGCACTAGAGGAGCGGAATGACGCGGGGTCATTGACAGCAGCGACGATGCCCGTACCGCCATGCTCCCCGTCGTGCCGGCCTAGAGCAACTCGCCACTTCCCCTCGAGCTGGCTTGGAGCGGCGCGTTGCTGAACCACGCACCGGCTTTGGGCAGCAACTTGCTCCATCAGGTTTGGAGGTGGATCAACAAGTTGCCTCACATTTATCCGCCGGGCTCGGTGGGCCACCCAGCTGGCTTTTATGACAGAGAACTACTTTTCCGGCTCGTCGGATGCCATCGAAAGAGTGGAGAAAATGGTGGAAGGAGGAGATGGGGAGCGGCGAAGTGGTGCAATTCTTGCCCGACATCTGACCTTGTTTAAATAGAGGGCAGACAGGAGGAGTTTACCCGGCATTGTGTTTAATGCCGGCCCCCTCATGAACGGACATGTGGCTGGAGTAGATTTCTCGGCTTCCATGCGGGTTTAATGGAGGTGTTTGAATGTGGCGTGGAGGCTTGTTCAACTAGGCGTGCAACGGGTGGCGCCCTCGGTCAGTGCGCTGCATCAGTGGCAGAGGCAGTGAGAGGTCGCGTCTGCGCTGAAGTGTTTTCAATATGGAGCGGCGCGCTCTACGGCGGCATGAGTGCAGGCATTTGCGCGATGGACGGGAAGCACGCGGGCGGGGGAGGGTTTTTTGGTGGGCCAGGATGGTCAGAAGCGGATGTGACAGAGGTCCGGACTCCAGCAAACCTTTCCCATGTTTGTCTCCGATTTATGAGAGAAAACGCGTCCGAATCGCGCCGCAAACCGGTGCAGGACCGCTTTGGATGGTTTCCGCGGTCCGGACAGCACAGTCCGGATTGATATGGGAGATTTGCGGGTCAGTGTTAGAGATGCCCTTAGAGCATCTCTAGCAGACCCTGTATATCGCGGACCCGCAAAACTCGTTTATAATTCGCGGAAAAACGGTTTTGCGGGCCGCCGCGGGCGCCGGCCGAGCAGACCCCGCATAGCAAAACTGTAAAACGGAATATTCGTGGATTTTTGGTTTTACAGTTCCGCTATGCGGTGTCTGCTCTGCCGGCGCCCGCGGCGGCCCGCATATCAGATGCGGTTTTATCTGAATTTGACACATACGCACATATTCAGAATTGCTAATTTGCAATATAAGAAAAAAAATATCAATATCACAATACGACAATCATCCAAATTACAATAATTATTCAAATCATCGAAGCAAACTAAATAATTGAATACAAAACTTGTCCCGAATATAAATCACATATGAATTAAATAAAAATGAATGAAAAAATGGAATGTGTTACTGCCCAGTCCTTTGCCAATGGTGCTCAATGAGATACTCCTAAAGCTGAAAGTGGGTGTTTCCATTTTCAATCTCCATATAGGTCTGAAGAAAATCTCTAATGCGGTTAGGGTCTTTAGCTGGTTTGACATGGCTACCCACATTGTCGTGAAAGAAATCGAAGTTCATGCCTCTCTCATCTTCGAGAATCATATTGTGAAGAATAACACAACATGTCATGATGTTTTTTAAGGATCGCTTGTCCCAAAAACGATCAGGACCACGAGCAATAGCAAACATAGATTGCAAAACCCTGAATGCTCTTTAAATGGCTTTTCGGTCTGCCTCTTGTACTCTTGCGAATTCACATTATTTTCTAGTTTTGGGATCTTTGATGCTCTTGACAAATGTGCACCAAGAAGGATATATATCGTCTGCAAGATAGTACCCCTTTGTGTATTCATGCCCATTGACAGTGTAGTTGCAAGCAGGAGTATTACCACTAGCAAGCCTAGCAAACAAAATGAGACCGTTGCATCCATAAATCCTCAAATGCTATGGCCTCTAGCACAATTGTTTCATCACAAGACTTGCCACAATACATTCCCTACCATGCCTTCGGGCAATTTTTCCAAGTCCAATGCATACAATCAATGCTTCCTAGCATGCCAAGCCAACCTCTTCTCTCATTAGATGCCATCAACTTTTTTGTATCTTCCTTGTTAGGTGCCCGAAGATATTTAGGACCAAAGACACGGATGATCATTTTGGCAAACCTACGCACTGACTCAATTGTAGTATCTTCATCAATGTGAAGGTACTCATCGGCATAGTCAACCGGAATGTTGTATGCAATTACCCGCATAGCTGCCGAGATTTTTTGATATGCACTAAATCCCTTCAAGCTCGCGACATTTCTTCTTTGAGTAAAATACCGACAATTGGCCTCGCAAGCTTGAACAATTTTTACAAAGAGGGATCGACGCATTCGGTACCTTCTCCGGAAGAGGTGCGGCAGATATGTTGGATTGTCTGCGAAGCAATCTTGCATCAACATCTCGTTCCCGAGATGGCGATTTCGAGGAATGCAAAGACGGGCGATGTTCGATCCTCGCCACCTCTTTCGGTTCTCATCTTCGTGCTCCTTCACGGCGAGGGCCATCACCAACGTCTGCTGCCGATAGTTGACAAGCAGCGTCTCAACATCCGAGTCGTCAGAATCGGACGAATCCTCGAGCAAAAACTTCTCGCACAGGTTCAATTCCATCTAAATTCACAAATACGCACGCCGCGTTAACCAACTATGCATACCGCTCGGCACAAGCACAAATACAAGTACCCACCGAGGGCTCGGGTGGTGGCTCTGCGGCGGTGTATCCCAAGGTGGCGATGGCGACTAGGGGCAGTGGATCCTGAGCGGCGACGACGATTAGGGGTAGCTCGGATCGGCGGATCCGGGGGAGCCAGTGAAGCAGCTCGGTGGAAGAGGGTAGGGGCGCCCCCGCGGCACAATTTCGCACGCAGATTTGGCCGGAATCGCCGGCGGCGGACGGGCGAAACCAATGGCAGGCGGTGGCTGAAGAGGGTGGCGAAAGGGTGCAGGCTGAAATGTCCCTTCCACCAACCGCTTTCCTGGAATACGGGGCACCGCCGGGGCGAGGCGAAAACCTGTGTTTTCGCGGGTTTGGGATGGGATTTTACTATGCCTCTTAAAAAAATTTATGGGTCCGACGCATTTGCAGGGTCTGATCGGGCAGCATTTTCAGCGTCGACCCGCATTTCGATGGTTATTTTGCAGATCACGGCTTTATACGAGGTCTGCTAAAGATGCTTTTAGAGATGTACTGGAAACAATGAAACTGTGCACGTACACTTCATTGCCTACCTATATACCACACAGACTGCATAAAACACGAGCGCTACATATGGGTATGCTGGTCATGCAATGCCACCGATCGCCGAGTTGACAGCACTAGCTCCTGTGCGCAAATTCCAGCCAAGCAACGGAACAAGGACGCCGCGCCAGCGCCACATCACCGGAGCGTACGCGACAGAGAGAATACCCGACCCGCACTGCCCTGCCCGCAGCCCGGCCGGCCTGTCCATTGCGCGCGATTGATCGACGGACCGCCCCGGCCAGCCAGACGCGCGCCGTCTCCCTCCCTCCGGCCGGCCGGGGCCAGGCAGACCCGCGGATATGCAGAGGACAACCCGGCGCCAAGCGCAACGCGACGGGCCGCGAAAGCAGAGGCGCGCATGCGTATGCGTATGGACGCGGCCGTGGGCGATCAATCCATCATCCGTCCATCGATCCAAACCAAACCGGGCCGCGCAGGGGTCGTTTCGTTCGCCGGACCGCATGATTACTGCCGCTCCCCGTCCCCGACGGGGGAGGTGTCCTCCGCTCCGACGCCCGCGCGCTAGCGGACACCGGCGGGAAATTATCGCCGCGCTACGCTCCGGAGGCGGGGGGCACCGTGATCGTACTCTGCATCTGCATCTGCATGCATGGAGGAGGCGACGTGCGCCCCTGATCGGTCGATCGACGCGACCCGCCCGGCCGGCCGGCCGGCCGGCCATCATTATTCGACGGAAGAGTACGTCTCATCGTCATCGGCATCGGCATCCCTGGAATGGAACAAACGATAAGCGTAGGTGTGATAGGATAGGACCTGTCATGCTACCACAGACATGCATTGAGGATACTTCAATTATTATTAGGATTATTCTGCGAAAAATCAAAGGTCATATATTTAAGTAGCACAAACACTTAAAAAACACCCTTAGATTTTTTGGAGAATACATCCAAACTTTTAAAGATGTCGAGGTCTTCTTCCTCTTGCATCCACTGACAATGCGCCGTGAGCAAAACTCTTGTCGTCTCTGGGTCTCTGTCTCAGCGAGGCAAACTTGTTTGAAAACCAGGATCTTATAGAAGTAGATCAGAAGATGTCGGTAGACTCGACCTGCATAGCAAATAATCACCCCCGAGAAGCAAAAGTCGGAGAGGGCATGTAGAAAGCTTTAGTTCCAGCTAAACAAAGTTGGGAAATGAGAAATCTCACACGCTCCTCGACGAGGCCGAGATTGGACAACCTTCATCAATTGAAATTGGAGCAAGAGAATCAAGATGCACAACCACGCTGTCTGCTACGTAGGGCAGTGTGACCTAGACAAACATGCAGAACAAAAGGCTGTATCTAGAGCCAGATCTAGGGACACATCATCTTTCACACACCTTCCCACGATACAAAAAAGCATTACTGGAGCTGGGCGAGGCGTGAAGACCTTATTCTACGTTGACGACAGTACCATCATCTCACCAAAGCCGAACGAGACAAACCCTAAATTAGTTCTGAACCCTACCATCACCGACCGAAGCCCTGGGGTCTCCGCCCCTCCCGTTACCGGAGTGATAAACGAAGGGAGAGGGGACCCTTGGACTCGCTGAAGAGTTGGATAAATCAGCCGCCGCCACATGTCGCCTTAGTCAGGGGGTAGGAGCGCAAAGAACGCCCGTACACAGAGGATACTTCAGTTAATAGTTTTTTTAACATGGTCGATTGTAGGGCATGCGTTTAGAGTATATATAACACGAACGATGGTTGCATGACCGCATATCATTTTTTTCTAAGATAGCGAACCGCTCATACCATGTGGTTGCGTAGCAGTATCATGATACATACACTGTATAGGAAATAAAAGTACTGGCACATTTAGCATATTTAGACATTTATCTACTCCAACATATACATCCCTAAATAAATGTTCAGGTGGCTACATACTGTCCAAGTATTTGAGTTACTCTTTCTTCCCTCCTAATGTTCCTTTGGTTCCGACACGTACGTACGTTGTCAAGAGGCGGTACTGGTGCCGATCAGCAATGGAGGTGGATCGGGGGACGGCGAGGCATGGGAACCGGGATCGAACTGGCCGGGGGATCGGTGTTCCAGCAGCTGGAGGTATAGCTGAGATCGAAGGCCGAGAGCGTGACAGGTGGGGATAGCGTGAGGGAAGGAGGAGAGGCTCTCGATCTCTATCTAGGATCCGGCGCATGCCATGCATGGCATACGATGCATGCATGCACGGTGGATCAGTCGTCAGTGTGTAGGTTCAGGGCACAGAGGCTGCATGCCTGCCCGTTGTTTGTTGGTAGTGATCGATCGATGCATGCACCGTACGCTTGCTGATCGAGTTGCTGACACATAATTTCTCAAAAAAGGAAAAAAGAAGAGAGATGCCGATCCATGCATGATTTGATTAGATCTTACATTAGCGTGATCGAGGTGGTTCGGTAAATGTCATGTCGGGGTAGTAGGCAACTAGCCTCCCCATTTGTGATATATGCAAATATATACGGTCGATTTTCTAGGCCAAGAGTACCGATCATGATCAGTTTTTTTGTACTACTCCATGCACGAACACACATTTCTTAGCTACACACCCAATTCAAGTGATGCACAAGCTAGTGTGAGCATATGATTGAGCAAAGGCCCCACGAGCGGATTCTGTCAATAATCAAACTCAGGCTGTCAGGCATGGATTAGGACATTGACACACATTAGTTTGTATTCGCGTAATTATTATACGACACACATGATGTAAGTGTGCCCGGTGATGGATGGATCGATGGATGGCCCATGCATGATGACACAAGCATAATTGCGACGGATCTGTAAGTTGTGACACGGCCCGGCCGGTCCCTTTCTGGCAAACAAAGGAAAGGAAACACCTACGCACAGTACCTGGCTGAACATCCACACATGCGCACACATGCATGTACTCCTACGCCCGCCCGCCCGCGCCCACAAGGCCAGAGCCAGAGGAATCAGAATACGCAAAGCTTGCTTGTCGCACCAAGGCCAGGTCTTAACAGTAGACGGAAAAGAGCAAGATATAGTACGCATAAGTAATGAGTTTTGATCCTTACAGGAGAGGGGGTAATCATAAATTAATGTGCAGGACACAAAGAGCAGTCAGCATGCAAGGACGGAGGTCGCACTGTTTGTGCCCCTTGTCTTCTCCCTCTTGGCGTTGCATGTGACATGGGCCTACGACCCTGCCATTTTTTTGGGGGGTGGACAAGCATGATCTCATTTTAGAACAAACAGCATAGAATAATGGGGTAACTCAAAACCTACCCCCCTGGAAAGCGTGAACTTGCTCCAATAGTCCAACCGCACCGCGTAAAAAACAGAATCCGCATGCAATCACAAAGGCTATAGGCTAGGTAGTGGTAATATTATTTATCTACACCGATCCTTAACTCATCATCTGGCAGGTCGATTGGTTGGAGCACTAACCCCGTCCTTGGCCGCGCACACAGCAACCAAACAACAGAAAACATCAAAGCCACCCCAACCCCTACGCACACGACGGCACACGGCTCCACCGCGCAAAACCCCAAGCCATCTAGCGAGCTAGGGTTTCGTTCGTACATTAACTATGAAATCAAGAATCGGAGTGAGAATAGAATGCGCTGCCATGCATGGATATATGCTCCATGGATCGATGGGCCAGCTTATCTTAACATAACATAACCTTGGTGATCGATCAAGCTGATGAGCAGCTCCTGTCCCAATCGAGCCGAGGGTCGTCCGCGTCCATGACATGAAACAAGGCAACGATAAACATTGGGGAACAAGGAGGGCGGGGACAAGGGGGGAGAGCCACTGATCGAGCATGCAACCAAACCAACCCTCGGAATTAAAAGTAAAAGAGAAGGAAGGGAGACGTCAAGGGTTAGAGGACAAGGAGCACCACGAAATCCTATACGACCATATTCCTCCCCGCTGTCTCGCGCCAAGCGCTAGCCTCCAGGGCCCTTTGTACTACCTCCCCGGCGTCACCCGACTTTAAAAAGTGGCGCCTCACATCCAATCACCAAACCAAACCAAACCAAACCCAACCCCCTACCACACCACCACCACCACCACCACTACACCAGCGCTAGCTAGCTGCACGCGCCACACCATTCATGTCCATGTCCATGTCCATGCATACACCCTACCCCGGCCCGGAGGCATTTTGCCGCTTGGACTTTCCACCCCTCGCCCCGATTCCCTTCCCTTTCTTCCTCCCCGAACCGCTTTAGCTCGCCAGCAAAGTGGACGGGCCTTGGATTGGATCCCTTGGATTTGAGTTGGCGCGGAAACACATGCGATCACTGTGCATGCCCAAACGAACGCATCATCGATCATGAGTAGCCACTAGCCACTAGCCAGTGTGAGAGTATTAGTGCAAGAGGACAGACAATCTATGCTACGCAAACCCCCCATGCCTCCTCCCTCCTACATACATATATATACCCCGGCTCGCCCCCTCCAACCTCCCCTCAGCCAATGATCGGTCCATTTGCAGCTTGCTAGCTAGCTCCAACCAGACCAGACAGCGCCACCCCTCCCTCTCGCATCGCACACTCGCATACCCACCTAGCTAGCTCGCTCTACCCACTACAAGTGAGCTAAGCCAGTCCTAGCTCTGCAACAAGAAGCACTTGCGAGCCAGCTACTCGTCGTAAGCAAGTCCATCTCGCCGATGAGAAGGCAGGGGCGCAATGAGGCTTCCCCGTCGATCATCCACACGTCGTCCATAGCCCTCCTCCAGGAGCGGTTCAGGAACCTGCAGAGGGTCAAGGAGATGCGGGAGGGCAGGGAGCTGCAGCGGGTGCACCACTCCGCCGACGCCACCGACCGCGCCGGCTCCCCGTTGCCGCCGGCGCCTCTCGACCTTGGCCTGCAGCCCACGGCGGCCGGCGGCGACGAGCGGCCGAGGTGGTTCTTGCACCCGGACCTGGTGCGGCCGTCCAGGCCCCTGCACGGCGCGTCCGCCTACAGCGGCTTCGGCGGCGACAACGGCGGCGTTCAGGCGTCGCAGCCCGCGGCGGCGGCGGCGGGCTCGTGGGGGGAGGTGCCGAGAATGCAGAATTCGGGCTATAGGGGTGATGTAGACGTGGACACCTCGCTTCATCTGTAATATCGTCGTCTACGTACGTACGCCGTCCCAGCTGCGGGCTGCGGCTAGCTGTTCTTTGGTTATTTTGTACGTACGGCTTGTAAGCTCCGGACTTATTTGCAGTACCACTAGTTATTACCTGTTGCCTGTTGGGTTACTATAATTTGAGGTCTCCCAGTCCCAGCTTAGTCACACCACTTTACATATCTGAACTGAACCTTCAAGGTGCGCGCATATGCTTGCTTACTTAATTAGCATGTCCATTATTAGGATGGTCGATGTTGACACATGCATCTCTCAGAATGCGACTTCCAATACATATAATGTTTCTTTATCGGAATACACGTATGTATATAAAGCCAGACAAGATCATGACCTTGGTTAATCATAAAAAGCACTCATGTTGAGTAAAATTTACACATGGGATTCTCCTACGTACGTCGATATAAAAACAAAACATTGTTGGCCGAAGTTCTCAACGAACCAGAGTAACCAACTTACATATACACTTGGTCAGGGAATAAAAGAACAAATCCTAACAGAGACACTACACATGGGAGCATACGCATATACTCCTGCATGCAGAGAGGAAATAAAAGATGATATCTAATTTCATTTCAAAGTAAAGATAAGTGCATGTCGCATCGGATATTATATTTAGCTTGAACGTACTACGTGTTCACACACGCACACACTGCTCAACTTGAAGCATGGCAAGGAGAAGAAACGTCGATCACATGCATCACGCACGGGCTACTAGTCTACTGACGCGACGCACTTTAAGAAAGTATAGTGGCTCCTCGGTCAGAAACCGAAGTGGATCACGGACAGCGCGTGATCAAGGCGGACGGACAGCAGAACTGGCCAGGGTATTCAATATGGCGCACCCAAACCGTGATCTCATCAATTTTGAGCCGAGCCGACATCGCATAGTGTTTGAATTGAATACATACTGCTGGTGACTGGTGATGAAAGACCAGCCGTTTGAATCAACCGGAAACAAGCCTGCTGGCATGCAAAAGCATACGAAGCGTGCTGGTGACTGGTGCGCACACACTCAATCAAAACATTCAAGTACCTTTATGTCGGTACTCGTACAACATCGAGACAATATTTTGTGGAGCATACAATGTGAAGATGGACGAAACTGACCCTTTTTCAAGACTTCAATACAAAATAACCTCAATCTGAAAATATTTCCAAAACAGACCCTTTTGCATGCCCTCCGAGGCTAGCACGCCATCCCCAGTCCCGGGCATTATGCGACAAGGGACCAGTTTGTGAAATATTTTCAGACTGGGCCATTCTGAGTTGAAGTTTAAAAAAATGGCCAGATTTTCACCATAGAACGGTCGAACGAATCGTGGCCATATTTTGGAACGGAGGGAGTAGTACAACAACGCTCGGGTACTTTACATTTAGTGTAGTATTTCGCGGGGCATAGAATGCTCGAACGGATCGTGTGGCCTAGCCTAGCCGTCTTCGTCGTTTTCGTGTCGCTTGCGCCGGCAGTACCGCTGCTGGCTAGCTAGACATTGACCGCTGTGGAGCGAAACAAACAAGGCTCCTGACGACGGAGTACGTGGTAGGTCTCTCCGAAGCGGCGCCACGTGATGAGGCCCCGTCGCCGCGCGCGGCCAATGGCTGCGTGGCAGATCGGCCTCAGCGACGGCATGCATGCATGCCCCGGGCAGCAGTTCGCTCGCTGCGCCGCCGCAGCGCTTCCTTCATTCCTCCCTTGCCTTTTCCTGCCTCATCGTATGCGTAATATCGGACCTGAACCAGGCGCGCGCAGGCGCAGTCACGCAGGGACCAACCCGTCCACCGTACGTGCTGTGCAAGCATGCGGAGCTCAGGCGTCGCCGCAGGCTTTTCGCAACCCCTTTCAATGCGCGTCACGAGGATCTACTGACCTACTGTGCTGATCTACGTCCATCAGCTCGTGTAAATTAACCGCGGATGCGCTTCCTGTGCTGCGCTGTGCTGTGGTGTGCTGTGCTGTGCAGTCAGGCGTGCGTGCAGGCAAGCGACCAAAGCTAGGCTGGAATGGCAGCGTTGCGGAGCAGTCGGCCTGGTTAGAAGCTCCACGCCTCTCACTGCTCAGTTTACCCGCAATGTCCCCTGGGGCCATGGATGTATGGAGCTTTCACTCTTGAACGTCGTTGGATCACGGACCGACGGCCGCACCGTGAAAATATGCGACGGATTCTGCTACAGGGTTCGACTCGAACTGAGTTTGAGCTCCAAAAACTGCAACCATGCATGAAAGCCCAACACAAGTTTGGTTGCTCTTTCTTTCTCAGACTCGAGTATTGGTATATATGCTAGTAACACGAGCAGCATAGCGGTTTCTGAACCAATTGGCGTCCATGAAATCAGTTTGGGCAGGTTTTCTCATCAGATTCCAAACCAAAATATATAGAGTATCAGATTGTCATGTGCTAGGACTGGAACCGGTCCTAAGACCGATGAATGTGACACGGTTGGGGTTACAGCTCCGAGGAGCGAAGGTTGGCCAGCCATGGTGCCGGGGATAAGAGGGAGAGAAGGTTCCGGACGAGGATTTGTAAGTTGTTTCGAACAACTCAAAATAGGCTGTTTGGCACATTGTCTGAAATGTCTTCAAGGTCTTATAAAAGTGAACAGAGGGAGTCAGCAGCGAATCTAGAACTTAATTGTAGGGCAGGCTCAAACAAGCGAGAGGCACTGAGATGGGCCAAAATGCAGTCGATTTACTGGGTTAAGCCCTGTACCATGAGCAGTAAAGGCCTAATTGATCCGGTTGGAGGACAGGCTCAAGCCTGTTAAAGCCTGTACAGTAGATTCGCCCCTGGAGGGAGTAGTTTATTCTCATCTATTCAATAATCCTTATGGGTACATGGTGTCCCTTTAATAGGAAAGTCTTACTTTATGCCTAAGAATAGAATCTTGACTGTCCTAATAAACCATATTTATATCTTCCTAACTGAATCAACATCTTCCCTGACTAGATAGATATCTTACTTATCATCTCCAATGGACTAAGGGAGAGATCTACACCTCTGACATTACACCGCTCATTTTAGCAGCTCGTCCTCGAGCTGCGGGGGTGGCCATCGTTGAACCCCAAGGAGGCCCCAAATTGCTGACATGTTGTGCCTGCTGCATTCATACATTTATGCGGCCCAGTTCAGAGGGCCTGCGTGCTGCTTTCCATCGTGTTGGCTTGCATAGGAGCGCCGTGGACCGCCCCTTTGGCCTAAGTAGAAGCTAAATCCCAACAAGGCATGCTCATATGGGGAGGCTCATCTGGTTGAGCTTACCACCTGCAATGGCTCTAGCAATAGCAAGACCAAGGGTGGCTGATTTCCCATGCCCACGAGCAGCGAGCAAGGCAACCATGCTCGCAACTCGCAAGGGACTTGTCCAAATAGAGTCCAGGAAATTGGTAACAGCTTTACCCTGTGCATATGTTTTCAGTTTGAGTTTATGGCAGGGCAAACAGCTCTTTTTTATGCCTATGCAAAATGCGGACAGTGTAAGAGGTGTAGCACCTGATGCATCTTGCACCACTTTCCAATTAAAGGGCAACCAGGAAGTATTCACGGAATTGATCTTTTGGGTCTTCCAACTCTGGTTCCCATTTCTGACAATCCCTAGGAATCCTAAACACAACCAGAATCTTGAAGGTATTATGCACCACAACTTTACAGAACCATCACAGGATATAGGAAATTAGAATTTAAGCACAGGAATTGAAGTCCGTACCTGAGGTTTGAAATGGAGGTTGGTAATCAGTGTAGAGTGCAAAATGATGGGAATGTTCAGCGTGTAACATCTAAACTGGATATGAAACTTGCTGCACATAGGCATTCTTTGATCTCACTTCTCACGGGTAGCACAATGCGGAAGCCTTGGGAATAGATAACAAGGATCAAGGAAGACCAAGTAGCAAAACAACGAAAAGTCCCTCTAGCCATCTAACTCACTCCAGATTAACAGCTCTGGCACATCAGGCATCAGAAGAAAATCCCAAATTGCTGCAGTGCATCAAGTCCAGCTGATTCTATGGCTACTCTTTCAATGCTTCCCTTGCTAAAATTGTGCACATACGGAAGCTAGGCTTATGATGATTTTTTTCCATGATGTGCAGAAACTCCATGCACAAGTCTTCGTATCCAGCCCCAATCAGTCCATTGATGAGAACAGTCCATACAATGTCATCAGAATTAAAATTCCTCGATTACCAAATTGGGCTTCATTTCTTCTATGAAGTTGGCATAAAGCACATATTAGTTCTTTATAACAAACAAGGTGGAGTTCACGACACTGAGCAGACACATGTCTGAATACATCCATAGCTAGGTCAACTTTCAGGGCTCTCAAAAGTGAAATAACAATTATATGCCTCCTGGTTTGGGCATAAACCCTGACCAACCATGTGTCTGTACAGCTTCACTGCCTTAAACCATCTCTGACTTCTGCTTAATCCAGACAACAATGCATCGTGCAACTGTTGAGATAGTCTAAGATCCAGTTCTGCTAATTTAGAAGACAAGACTGAAATGGTATCTTTGTTAATTAGTATTTGGTAATCAAAGTTGCAGTCTGAGACTACATCAGGAAAGGCTACAAGTTTCTGGTCCACCATCAGGTATTCATTTTGCAAGCCTTCAATTAAAATACCATATCCACAAGGTTGGTCGGCATCCAGCAGTTATCATTTTCCACAGAAAATCCAAGGCACGATCTGCGTTGCCTGACATTACATAAACTTTGATCATCTTAGCATAAGCGACTTCATCTGGACTAAGCCGTCGCTTCACAATTCTGTAAACAATTCCTCAGCTTCCTCTACCTTGCCTTCTTGACCCAGAGCTTGGATAAGAGAACTGTAAATATGCAAATTAGGTGAGCAGTTATGCTCAACCATCCTGTTGAACATTTCAAGGGCCAAAGATGCGGCCCCATTTTTGCATAACCCATCAATTATAGTAGTGTAAGTGACTACATTTGGTGATATATTTTCTTCAAGCATCACTATTAATAGTTCCTCTACAGCAGAAAAAATATTATGCTTAGTTAGACCATGGATTAAAACATTGCAAGTCTGCACAGTTGGTCTGCGACCACTTATTTTCATGTGTTCAAACATTCTTGTTGCACATTCCAGTTTCTCGTCCTTGCAGTATCCACTTATGGGTGCAGTGTAGGTAACTTCATTTGGGCAAAACCCATGGTCCCTCATTTCATTGAACATTTGATAAGCTGATTCCATTTCACCCATCTTGGAAAAGCCAAAGATCAGTTGAGTATAAGACCACTCATCATCATCAGCAGCAGTATTCCCTGAGTCACAGTATCCTTTGATGATGGTGTTGTGTGTCAGAAGTGTAGCTGTAGCTCTGCCCTCAAACATATTGATCAGCATGGACATTGACTTATCAGTATTACCAATTGTGCAATAGCCCTTGATCAATACATTGTATGTCACGGTGTCTGGTAAACAACCATGTCTCTGCATCACATTACAAACAGTACGTGCAGAATCCATTTTTCTATCCTTCCTCCACCAGAACATTCATCAAAGCATTATGTCACCATATTAGGGAGCACTCCATCTCTTTGCCAACCTATGAAATAGTCCAATGGACATCCTTGACAAAAGCTGCTCACTTATAAGTGACTGTACGTATAGTCGTACACACAGTTGGTCAGCATCCCTTCTTTTTCATATAAACAAACAGCTTCCAGGCATCTTGAATGCGCCCCATGCCACACAACGCAGCAATAGGGACAGCAAAACACCACACCGTGTCATTTTGCTAATCAAATCCAGTGTCTCGTTCACCTTCCTACTATCGCACAGCGAATTGATCAGGGTTGAGTATGTCGCGGCGTTTGGCTCACGCCCCTCTTTATCCATTCGATTGAAAACCTCAAGTGCAGAATCCAAGCCATTGTTCCTACAATACCCAAGAATAATTGAGGGTTAGGTGAACGTGTCGGGCTTCATCCCAGACTCAGATATATGATTCATAATTGACTCTGTATGCCTAACATTACCATCCTTGCACAATGCATTGAATCACGGCGTAAATTTGGCTTCAAACCCTCTCTAAGCTGCTGGTGGTGCCTGTCCATGACCGTGGCCGTCGTGTTGAGCCTGCTCAGGTGGATCAACAGGGTGCTATACGCGAACAGACCCATCTTGGACCCTCTGCGGCTGGGAGGCTGCAACGCGGCCGGCCTACGTAGGCCTTTGCGGGCGCGCTTAATCAGGGCGGCTGCTCGAACATTGGGCGGAGAGGAGCGGAGGGAGGATGGGTCTGAGAGGGGAGAGCGGTCTGAGGTGGGCGGCGCGTGTGAGGACGGAGAGGGGGGACGGTGGCGAGAGGTGGGCGCCGCCATTGGGGGAGGAGGAGGAGGAATTGGAGGCGGGGGATCCCATCCATGTGGGGAGGGCGGTGGCCAAGGGATTTCCATGGAGGGAGGGAGCTCCACGGAGAAGAACAGAGAGATATGGGCCGTCGTGGGCCGCCATTTCCTTCTCTTTTTTTTTGAGCATCATTTCCTTCTTTCTTAGAAGAAGGGAGGAAGGCGTTACTCTCAGGCCCAAACTTACAGTACTACAGAGCGGAAAACGTAGGCCCAAATAGTGACCACGGGGCTCGTCGGCGGTCGGCCGCACGGCACGGGCGCCACCGTGGCAGCCGAGGCGTTGGCGGCGCAGGCGAGCCAGCCGCTGTTGTCTCGTCCTGCCGAGCAAGCGCGTCTGCTGCTTCCTACTGGGTAGCGTCGGAAAGCGGACGGCGGCGACGATTGATCTCGTCCTGAACGGAGCAGGGGCGGCGGCGGCGAAGGATAATCCGGACGGAGACGGTGAGCTCACTTGTCTCTGCGCCTAGCTGCCGTGGTCAAGCAAATTTGAGTAAGCATATACTATACTAAGCATCCGTATGCCTTCTGTAGTTCTGTGGCAACAGAGAGCACTCGACAGCTTACAAATGCATGGCATTGCCATTTGCCAGTCAATAGCAAGGTTCACACATGCACACCATCTGTTTGGTTCAATACCCCAGAGCTGGAATGCGCAGGCAAGCAACTCATCTTATCATAGTACAGTGTTGAAACCTTTACTATCCTTGTTATTCACACAAGTTCGAGCATGCCTCGCAATCTAGTGCATCATACCACTGGGCCAAAATTTCAAACCTCTTTATGAAGCCTTCAACTTGAAGTACAAACACTAACAAGATACAGAGGTGTGGATCCAAGACCGGGGAGAAAAATTACCCCAAAGATGGATCATGATATGAACCTCCATCCAACTGCTCTCCGGCACACACCATGACCACATACACTGATGTAGATGTCCAGCTAGGCCACCATCTCCTCCTTTTCCTCCAACCACATCTTGCAAACCTGATGTGCTCCAACTCTGACCACCTCCATTATTTACCTTTGCACAGGCTATGCCATGTATGCTCCTTGCTCTATAAAAACAGCATCAACACATATCTTTGCTTTGCCTGTACATCACTTTGTGAGGCGCATTTTCTTCACACGTTCAGGGCTGACTTCGGAGCAAATTTCTTCACCGCGTCGCCTACGGACAGGAATATCTTGTCGTCGCCGATGAGCTTCGTGAATTTTGCTGACTGCAGCTTCTGGATCACTGCTGACCCGGGATTGGCGAGGATCAGCTGTAAGTGGCACACATGGATTTTTCTTTCTTAGTAAAGTGTTTCTCCATGAACATTCTTGCGGTAGCAGCTAGTAGCTGTGCAATTCTGATCATAGTTTTTGGTATTTTACCTGAATTTTGCGCTTTTCAAGTGCTTTCAACAACTCCTCCAAGGCATGGATTCCACCTGTGTCGATGTCAGTCACCGCTGTTGAAGTGTTAGTAGATCAGTGTTATAAACTGATAGCAAAAAAGCAACTAATTAATTGGTAACTTTGTTATTATAAAATACAGTAAATCCATTGTCTCCTTACGAGATAGCTCAACAATGAGAAACTCTGTTTTGGACAGCTTCTGTTCCTGCTGTTGTTCCTCCTCGTCTCTCAGCCATCTCAGGATTCTGAAAATAGGATATAAGTTCCTATACTAGTAATCATGCCAATAAATCATTAAATCTTGTAAAAGAAGTTTACCTCTCTTTAACATAATTGGAGTTTGTGAAGTAGATGGCTGAGTCCACTCTGACAATCATAACCCCGGGTACCTTGCTAGCCTCTGGGTATTGTTCAACATTCGTGTAGATTGTTGTCCTTGGAAGGTTACCGAGTAAAGCTGTTCTTGGCCGTGTTACTTGGAGAAGAATTTTGCCAAGAGATATTGCAACCTATTCCATGCAAGATCCAGAATCATCAGCCATGTCAGTAGGAGGATTCAGCTGTAATTAACATGACAAAAAATTGTAGTAGTTCACACCGCAATGAGCAAGCCGTACTCCACTGATGCAAATACGACCCCAAAGAATGCTCCTAGCAATGCCATGAAGTCCATTTTATCAACCTTCCAGATAAGGTACGCCGCTTCGTAGTCAACTAGGCTAACCACTGCATTTATGATGATAGAAGCTAGAATGGCATTGGGCGTGTACTTGAACAATGGAGTGATCAACAACAGCGTAAGCATCACTACAATTGCCATAACAACATTGGATACTGCTGTTTTGCAGCCAGCCATGTAATTGACTGCTGATCGCGACATAGAACCTGAAGGGAGCATATCTTGTCAGTAGAATGCTATATTTGTATGGAGTATGTACCTTTTCTTCTAAAAATGTAGTCACCTGTGCCTACGTAGCATGAAGTCATTGAACCAACAATGTTCATCGTTCCTAGGGCCAGCATTTCTTTATTCCCATCTATTTGATAGTCCTTCATGGCAGCAAATGTTCTTCCAATTGCGATTGCTTCCTAAAAAAGTTTGCATTGGTTTTGACAGATTGTTGGGTATGCTAAAAAAAATCCATGCAATTGAAACTAAAAAGGCCATCAAAGGTTTTGTTACCGTTAAGCCGACCATTCCGGCCACTACACCAATTCTGAATCCTTTAGCTAAGTATGGGCCAGACCAATATATGAGATGAAATGAAGGTAGATTGATGCCTTGCTTTATATCCTTGACCTGCAATTATCCAGTAATTAATCCACATAGTTATCTTCAATTAATTTGTTACTACTGAAATTTCTGATGGCAGAAGTTGCGAGTACTCAAGTTGACTTACAATTGCAACACCCTGCTTGTCTGCACGGGTGATGAACACACAGAATGTGGATACGATCACTGAAATGAGCGGAGCGATTGCAGAAACCCAGAAGAGCTTTTTATTCTTCTTGGCCTGAATTGTCCCAATGGAACAGCATGATCATCACAAATAGTTCGAGGAGAACCAAGATGAAATTTTGAAATGTACTGGTACTCTATCTTACAATGTATTTGGTTGTTAGAAGAAACGCCAGGAAGGATGCTCCAATCAATATCGTCTGCCAGTTACACTGAATCAACAACAGCACAAGGACAAGTTGATGAGATATTGGTCTTCATGACAGGAGTAACAGAATATATGGAAGGTAGGATATTCTTACCCCGTGTTGTATATTTCCCCATACCGATTCCATGACCGAGATGATGTCAGACTGCTTGGTGAATTTTGCGATGCCAAGGAAGCCTTTCAGCTGCTGAAGGCCAATGGTAATGGCTGCACCCGCCATGAAACCAACGATGGCTGCATGAGACAAGAACTCTATGATAAACCCTAGCCTGCAGCAGATCAATCGAGTCAGTTCAGAGAGTTCCAGGTGTTCATGCCAATATGACATCATAAACTGGAAGTGGCAGGTCAGTAAACCAGGGACCACGCACGCTCACCTGAAGAATCCGAGCATTGCCTGAGTGATCCCTGCGAAGAATGTCGCGGTGAACGCCAGCCTGCTGTACTCATGTGGATTCTTAACCGGATTGATCTCTTCCTGGAGAAGAGTCCCGAGCAATAGCGACAGGACGGCTGCTGGACCGATGGCTATGTCCCTGGAAGTGCCCATCGCAGCGTATATCAGAGGTGGAACGAAGCTACTGTCTGCAAATGAAAAATCAGCAACACTCTGGTCATTATAGTTGCAGACTTGCAGGAGCAAAACTGGAAATCCTGAGATCTCAACAATGATGAAAATGTATGCTGAACTTACAGAGCCCAACATGTGCTGGCAGGAAAGCAAGCTGTGCATAACCAATGTCCTGGTGTAAGATACCATGAGGGAGCACATGTCAGAGTACGTTGACAAGCCAGTGGAGGCTACGGTGCTGCTTTGCGAAGTTTGCTAGTTTGTTACCTGAGGTATGCAGAGGCTGGCGATGGTGAGGCCGGCGATGAAGTCCCCCTTGAACATGCCAAAGGTGTAGCTCCTGGCCCAGTCCAGCACCGGAAAGAGGTGCACCAGGCCGAACCACAGCTTCTTGGACCTCGGCTGGTCCTTGTACTCCCGCAGTGGGTCGTCAGGAAAGAAGGTCTCCTTCACCCCTTCGGCTAACTCCGTGAAGAGGCCCTTCGCCGGCGGGAACCTGACTTTGTAGCCATGGTCGTCTGTCTGGTGGTGTGACCCTGTCCTGGAGATGTCGCCATTGAAGTCTTCACCTCCGTCCAAAATGGTTCTCGGCATTGTCGCCGAAGTTGTTTGCACTGCACGTTGGTGCGAGGAAGGGAACGTCTATTTGTAAATGAAGCAGTGAGAACTGAAGTTAAACATCCATGAACAGGCACACACAAACGCATGAACAAGCACGATTACCAGCTACATGCATGGTGCAACTAAGGTCTCAGTTCTAGTATCTACAGAAACAAAACCAAGACCAGAAATGTAATTCTTCAGAACCGAAGGAAGGAATTCAAAACTTATGCATGGACAGCAATGTATATCAAGAATGGAGCACCCAACAGGACCAATGTATCATTCAAAACAATGAAGAATGGAGGAAGGAAGGAGAACCTACACAGCGATGAAAAGTACTGCTGCTTTTGTGTTGATTGTTCAGAAGCTAGGGAATGCTCATTATACATAGATGCGGAGAAGCTCCCGTTACCATCAAAGGTCAACCCCTCTTTTTTGATTAATGAGCACTGCAAATTATGAATCTGCGTCGAGGATTGTGCCATATTAAACATTGCGCATGCAGGAAACACCTACCTGATGGACTGGTTATTCTCACAGCTCATCACTCGCTCAACTTGTAAATTATTTTGCAGAACACAACCGGTGTTGAAAGAATGTGCATCTGCTGAACAAGCAGACTGGCTATGAGCACTCCCTGGTGGCTTTCATCAGTTTATCAAGACATCATATCATAACCTGGCTAGTTGCTGTTTACCCTGCCTTGTGTATGCATGCAGTTACACACTCATCCTTTCCAAGGCTGTTCAAGCGGCCTATTGATCAGAGTCATAAAGGGGATAAAATATAGCAGCATCTCATCAACTGGTAGTTAAGCAATCGATCTATTTCTGCGACGACTAGCTTTGTCGATCTCCAGTCTGATCCTGCTGCATTAAGCAATCGATCTGTTTTTGCAACGACTGGCTGTGTCGATCTCCAGTCTGATCCTGCTGCAGATCATGTTCTGACGGTGCATAATTAGAATTAACAACTGCATTATTGGGGTCTGGCGTAGTCCATGAGGCACCTTATTAAGTAGAGTATGTTGTACCTTGCCATAAGCAGGGGCGCTTGTTTACAAGTCCACAAGTAGTGTTAACAAACTAGTACTTCCTCTTTAAACTAATCTACTATTCCTAAATAGTTTATCTCCACTAACTCTAATTCTCTCAACATGCTGCCTTCCATGTCACCAAATGTGCCATGTCAGCATCCACTAACACTATTTTGCAGCCTTGTGCAAACCTCATGCATACTCTTTGTTCACACCCAGTGCAAGTATGCATACTCTTTGTTCAAACAGTGCAAGTATGAAATATTTCTACCTTAAAAAATCTTTTGATTTAGATCATTTTCTTCATTCATGATTTATCTGAAATTAATCTTTAAATTCCCGGCGCAACGCGCGGAAAAATCACCTAGTATATAAGACACTTTAAATCATTAAAGTAGTGGTCTAAAACGTCTTATATTAGTTTACAAAGGGAGTATATTTTATCCCCTTTATGACTTTGATCAATAGGCCACTTGAACAGCCATGGAAAGGATGAGTAACTGCATGCCTACACAAGGCAGCGTTGTCAATGATGTATTGCTGTGTTGTAATGTTGTGCTTCCCTCAGCCATGGATCAAATATTTGGAGGAAATCCTTACCAGCTCTAGTAAATAAATAGGTCTATTCTATTTGTAGGCTAGAGCTAATAATTTAGTCATGAGTTAACCTTGTGCGTTTTTTGACAGAGGGAACAGCAGCTGAACCCAAACCGCCACTAATGACAGCGCCTGAACTACAAAAAGGCTCTGCAAAAGCGACACCTCTAGGGAACAGTGCACAAGCGTTGTCGTCGCCGATCAACGGGTCTAAGGTTTCCGCCCTGGAGAAAGTCTGAACTCTCCGGAAAATGCCTTCAACAAGGGAGCGATTGACTGATTGACATTGCTAGGTACAACCAATGAAGGTCAGACCTAGGGTATTCACCTTGGAAATCGAGACTTGTACTCGAGTAGCACCAATAAAATTGAAGTCCCCTAGTGCCGCCGCCTCCGCTTGTTGAGGCTGCTGTTGCAAATCACTAATCAACTGGCTCACAGGCATCACACGTTCGGTCCCACAGCAGAACCGTGCCCGCATAACGGCCTGTGAAGCATTATCTTCATCGCATCCAAGACCATGCCTCGCCATTACTTAGCAGTCTCGAACTCGACATGAGCCATCGAGACCTTCTGGTGTTCCAATCGTAGCCACCTTGACATTTCCCACCTCTGTCAACATCGTGGAGATCACGACGTAGATGCTGATGTCGACATACCCCATGGTGTCAACAGAAAGCGGAGCTTCACGATGTGCCCCTTTGAAGCTGCACAGGCTGATGTTTCCGAACGTGCACGACCGGATCCCATTTGATCCAGATGTCATCCATCAATGCGTGAAGACCACCGATGGAGGAGTCTGGAACTCGTCAGCAGCCAGATCGAGGACGACCAGCAGTAGGAAGATCGGCGAGTTGGATGGGAGAAGACCACTAGGGTCGTCGCCCTTCCTTCGTTTTCCCCGTCAGCGCGCCTCACACTGGCCAACCTCCACCTTATGGACTGCGCCTAGGGGAGCCCCCCACCCCTTCGGAGATAGGGCTTGCCGCCACCGCGGTAGAGGTCAACGGCAGGGGAGGCCACAACAAATGATGGCTAGCGGCAGTGCTAGGGCTTGGCTCCTGGCGTAACCCGGGGAGCGATGCCCCGGAGCGAACCGTTCCGTATTTTCTTCCTCCCAGTTAACCTTGTGCGTATGAGCCGATCTCATTCGAAGGAAGCGATTTTTGGTATATGCTGTGAAGCTGCCTGCGTACCTCTACCAAAATCTTGTGCTCGCCATTCAGGCATTGTGATAATGAATGTTGCAAGGACTGATGCGTGGAATCGGCCCGCCGCCAATAACGACGAGGTCAGCCCCTCCGGCGTGGGGGTGATCATTGATCAATATCCCGTTCGACCGGGAGCCTCTTATGTTTCTAGTATCTGGTGATGCATTAGCTCATTTAAGGTCGGTGCAGTGGAAATGTACTTGGTAATGAACTGTTCAAGTATGTTATGTTTGATGTTAATGTGATATTGTCATTTAATTATGCACTGAAATAGTTTAAATGCATGTTTGAAATGTGTGCAAAATTTTGTGCTTTTTTTTGAGAGATCGGCTAGATGAACAAAGTTTAATTCCTAAAAAAAGTACTATGGAATTAGATTAGAGCATGATGAATACAATGAGGGATTAAGTTTTAGAGCATGAGGAATACGATGAGGGATTAAGTTTCAAAGCTAGAATGCACAAGCAAGCAACTCATCTTATCGGAGTAGTATCAGAACCTTTAGTGTATCCATTCCACTCAGCCAAATGCAAAACCTCTTTATAAAGCCTTGAAGTACAAACACTAACAAAATACAGTGGTACAGATCCAAAAACTGGACAAAAAAACCCAAAGATGGATCATCAAATAAACCTCCATCCAACTGCTCGCCGACGCACACCCCGAGCACGCACACTGATGATGCAGATGTCCAACTAGGCCACCATCTTCTCCTTTTTTCTCCAACCACATCTTGCGAACCTGATGCGCCCCAACTCCACACACCTCCATTATTTACCTTTGCACGAACTATGCCGTGTACTTCTGTATTCCTTGATCTATAAAAATCACACCAACACATCTCTCTGCTTCTCCTGTACATCGCTTCGTTCGACGCGTCTTCTTCAGACGTTCAGGGCTGACTTCGGAGCAAATTTCTTCACTGCGTCGCTGACCGACAGGAATATTTTGTCGTCGCCGATGAGGTCTGTGAATTTCGCTGACCGCAGCTTCTGGATTACTGCCGGCCCGGGATTGGCGAGGATCAGCTGTAGTTGCACACATGGATTTTTGTTCAGTGATTATTCCATGAACATGCTTGCGGTAGCAGCTAGAAGTTAAACAATTCTGATCCTAGTTTTTGGTATTTTACCTGAATTTTGCGCTTTTCAAGTGCTTTCAGCAACTCTTCCAAAGCATGGATTCCACTTGTGTCGATATCAGTTACCGCTGTTGAAGAGTTAGTTGATCAGTGTTTAGCAATGAATAAATCAAATATTAATTTCCGTATTCTAAAATATAGTAATTCTATTGTCTCCTTACGAGATAGCTCAACAATGAGAAACTCTGTTTTGGACAACTTCTGTTCCTGCTGTTGTTCCTCCTCATCCCTCAGCCATCTCAGGATTCTGAAAATGCGATAATAAATTACTATACTAGTAATGATGCCACTGAATAATATAAATTAGTAAATCTTGTTGAAAGGAAGTTTACCTCTCTTTAACATAATTGGAGTTTGTGAAGTAGATAGCTGAGTCCACTCTGACAATCATAACCCCGGGCACCTTGGTAGCTTCTGGGTATTGTTCAACATTCCTGTAGATCGTTGTTCTTGGGAGGTTGCCGAGTAAAGCTGTTCTCGGCCGTGTTACTTGGAGAAGAATTTTTCCAAGAGATATTGCAACCTATTTCATGCAAGATCCACAATCATCAACCATGTCAGTAGGAGAAATTCAGTTGTAATTAACATGACCGAAATTGTAGTAGCACGCACCGCAATGAGCAAGCCATACTCCACTGATGCAAATACGACCCCGAAGAATGCTCCTAGCAATGCCACGAAATCCATTTTATCAACCTTCCAGATAAGGTACGCCGTCTCATAGTCAACTAGGCTAACCACTGCATTTATGATGATGGAAGCTAGAATGGCATTGGGCGTGTACTTGAACAATGGAGTGATCAACAACAGTGTGAGCATCACTACAATTGCCATAACAACATTGGATACTGCTGTTTTGCAGCCAGCCATGTAATTTACTGCTGATCGCGAGAAAGAACCTGCAGCAAACATATCTTGTCAGTACAATGCTATATTTGCATGTGATATGTGGCTTTTCTCTACTAAATTAGCAATCACCTGTGGCCACGTAGCATGAAGTCATTGAGCCAACAATGTTCATGGTTCCTAGAGCTACCATTTCTTTGTTCCCATCTATTTGGTAGTCCTTCATGGCAGCAAATGTTCTTCCAATTGCGATTGCTTCCTGATAAAGTTTGCATTGGTTTTGACATATTGTTGGATATTCTAAAAAATCTATTCGGAAAAAAATGAAACTAAAAGGTCAATGAAGTTTTTGTTACCGTAAGGGCAACCATTCCAGCTACTACACCAATTCTGAATCCTTTCGCCAAGTATGGGCCAGACCAATATATGAGATGAAATGAAGGTGGATTGATGCCTTGCTTTATATCCTTGACCTGCGATTATCCAGTAATTGATCCACATTGTTATCTTCGACTAATTTTTTACAACTGAAGTTTCTGATGGCAAAAAGTTGCGAGTAGTCAAATAGCGACTTACAATTGCAACGCCCTGCTTGTCTGCATGGGTGATGAACACACAGAAGGTGGATATGACAACTGAAATGAGCGGGGCGATTGCAGAAACCCAGAAGAGCTTCTTATTCTTCTTGGCCTGAATTATTCCAATGGAACAGAATGATCATCACAAATAGTCAAGGGAACCAAGATGCAATTCTGAGCATGTAATATTTTATCTTACGATGTATTTGGTAGTTAGAAGAAACGCCAAGAAGGATGCGCCAATCAATATCGTCTGATAGTTCCACTGAATCAACAACGCAAGGGTAAGCTGATGAAATACCATTTTTTTGTCATCACAGAAGTAACAAAATAGAAAAAAGGTTGAATATCCTTACCCCATGGTGTACATTTCCCCATACTGACTCCATGACCGAGATGATATCAGACTTCTTGGTGAATTTTTTGATGCCAAGGAAGCCTTTGAGCTGCTGAAGGGCAATGGTTACGGCGGCACCCGCCATGAAACCAACGATGGCTGCATGAGACAGGAACTCTATGATAAACCCTAGCCTGCAGCAGATCGATCGAGTCGGGTCAGAGACTACGTAAAGCAGATGAACTTTTCTGGAGTTCATGCCAATATGACATCAGAAACTGCCAGGTCAACGGGCCAAGGACCACGGATGCTCACCTGAAGAATCCAAGCATCGCCTGAGTGATCCCCGCGAAGAATGTTGCGGTGAAGGCCAGCCGGCTGTACTCATACGGATTCTTGACTGGATCGATCTCTTCCTGGAGGAGAGTTCCAAGCAACAGGGACACGACGGCCACCGGACCTATGGCTATATCCCTGGAACTGCCCATCATAGCGTATACCAAAGGCGGAACGAAGCTACTGTCTGCAAAAGAAAATCAGCAAAAAACTCTCATCATCATTATATATAGTTGCAGACTTGTAGGAGCAAAACTGGAACTCTGAGATCTGATCAGTAATGAAAAAGCTAACAGGTATGTTGAACTTACACAGTCCAACATGTGCTGGCAGGAAGGCAAGCTTGGCATAACCGATGTCCTGGCGTAAGATGCCATCAGAGAGCACATGTCAGTCAGAGTACGTTGAAGGGCTGCCTGTGCATGCAACTACACTACACAAGAGAGCAGCTTTGATTTCTAGTTTGTTACCTGAGGTATGCAGAGGCTGGCGATGGTGAGGCCGGCGACGAAGTCCCCTTTGAACTTGCCGAAGCTGTAGCTCCTGGCCCAGTCCAGCACCGGGAAGAGGTGCACCAGGCTGAGCCACAGCTTCTTGGACCTCGGTTGGTCCTTGTACTCACGCAGCGGATCGTCGGCGAAGAATGTCTCCTTCACCCCATCTGCGAACTCCGCGAGGAGGCCCTTCGCCGGCGGGAACCCGACCTTGTAGCCATGGTGGTGGTGGTGGTGGGTGCTGTTGCTGTCTGTGTAACGGTGCGACCCCGTCTGGCTGGAGACGTCGCCGTCAAAGTCCTCGCCTCCGTCCGACACGGTTCTTGGCATTGTTGCCGACGTTGCTTGCACCTATGTGCAGATGGATACGTCTGTCTGGAAATAAGGCAGCGAGCGAGAAATGAGAACATCAATCCCTATCTACATCGGGCGAGACAATTAGCATATACTGCGAAACTGAAGCTAACTCTCCATGTATTTCAGACGGAGAAATCATTAGTACTAGTCAAATAAAGCACACACACACACGCATGGACATGCATGACCATCCATCTGCATGCATGGTGCAACTAAGCTCTGGACTGAATGAAACAATTTACAGCAAGGGAAAACCAAGACCATAGGTGTTTTTCTTCGGAACTGAAGGAAGGAATCAGAAACTTATGCATGAACAACAAGAAATACAGTATATATCAAGAATGGAAGCAGCCAACACCACTGATCATTGCATATCATTCATAACCATGAATGAAGACTTGATGGACCAAGGAAAGAAAACATACACAAGGATGACACTCAGCCAAAGGCCTGCTGCTTTGTGTTGATTGTTCAGAAGCTAGGGAATGTCCATTATATATAGATGCAGAGAAGCTGCGGCCGCGATGAAGGTCAACCCCTATATTTTAATCGGAGGGCCAAGAGATAAGCTAAGCTGCAAATTATGAATCTGCGTCGAAAATCGCACCACATTCAGCATAGCGCAGGAAACGCCTACCCTAATGAATAGGTTATTCTCACAGCTCATCACTTGCTGAACTTGTAAATCATTTCTGCGAAAACAATCAAACGGTTTCAGTGACAGGTGACACAAGGAACAATGAAACTGGCTTTCAGCTCTACATGGGCCAGAGTGGACCTGAGCAAATGTGTGTGTGTGATGTGCCCCAACAGGGTAACTTATTAAGATATACTCCAATCTTCACCAAGTTGCAGTTTTGAAACGTTGCCAGTTTTTCTAGCTGATGAAAAGGGACGATTCCCTTCCTGTACCATCGAGTCATGCACACGTTGGCTTAATGCGCAATCAAACTCCGATGAAAAATAGAAAGTATATGACATAAAGGGGGCTAGACTTGTGCAATTTTGACATTTAGGCTTACCCAAATGCATGTGCTATGACTTCAGAAGCCAAACAGAAACTTCAGAATTCAGAAGAGCACTGGCCACTGAAAAAGCAAAATTGGGGGATTCTGTGGCTATTTTACCCTGCCGTATGCTTTTGCATGTTACACGCTCATCTTTGGCGTAGCTCTAGAAGGCGGTCAATCGATCAAGTTTTTTCTTTTTCTGCTGTACTGAACTATTTGACACCTTCTTGAAAAAAATCGAATTGAGGAACATCGCTCCCAATTTCATTCAACATGAAATTGATAATGTAACAGGGTTTTTGCTGGAAGGCTTCTTTACTGGACATCGACAAGATAGGAACGCCCGTTGTTTCAAGAAGAAAAGGAAAAAATGATCAAGTCGACAAGGAAAAAAAATACAATTCCTTAAAACGGAGTAGTTATGGACAAGTTCCACTACTAATGGCATATTGCAAGCTATAATAAGCTGCCTCTCACAGACTAGGCAGGCCGTAATAATGCAGTTGTTAACTCTAACTATGCACCGTCTGAACATGATCTGCGGCAGCAGAAGTACAGGATCAGACTGGAGATCGGCACAGTTAGTCATCGCGAAACCCGATCGTTCCATCAACTACTAGTTTAATTTCCCTTAATCAACTAGCAGTAGCGCCGGAAGAAAAATGGTCTGCCATTTGCATGAACCTGGTCAAAGAACCGATCGAAAGGCAGGCTAATGTGATGGGTTCCTGATGCAGGTGGACGGTCCTAAAATGCACAGCCGAGAGGCTGAGAGAGACCAACCGACGTGCTCCTCTGCCTAATAGATTCCATGCACTCTCGGTGGCTCTAGTCACTCGCTTGCGAATGTACCTTGGCCCTGGCACACGTTGCAGCTAGCCTTTTCGTTCTAGTGGTGACCCAGTGGTGCTCTGCTATTTTCAATACAGTTTCAGGATAGGAGCATCTACAGTGTTCAGTAAGACAGTAACAGCTCTGTGTACACCAAGTTCCACACATGCATGATAAAATGGCATTTTTCTACTAGAATACATGATGAAATGGTATTCATTCATGAGAAATCACAGGAACTCCGCTGTCAAAACCCAAAGATATTTCTTTCTAAAACCCATGATAAAAATACACAGCAGAAGAATAAGTCACCCTAGTGATCCGATCCAGTGACCCTATCGCACAAATCTAAGGAAAATGGTTCCGGTTTAACATTCCAGAAAGCATCTAGATCACTCAAAACTGAACAATGAAGGCCTGAAGAAAGAATACAAGCACACAAAGAACAGAGAGGAGGTGATAAACAAATGCAGGAACTAAAACCCTTTACGAACACGCGGTCGAAAAAGAACTTTTCCGTGGGGCTTTTTGCCTGCCTCGCTGTGCCAAAAGGGAAGGAAAAAATTCGCAAAAAAATAAACGAAAGAGAGATCGAAAAGAAGGAGCAAGTGGTCTTTCTTACTGTGTTGTTCCTCTGGGAGCACCTTCGTGGAGCTCCGGACCTTTTCCTCCTGGCTTTTCCTGGGCCCCGCCAGTGTTCTGCTCGGACTATACCTTCCAGCAGATTGGATGGTGGAGGGTCGCCTCGAACGTGGACGCGATTGTGGGTCAGGAGGTCGACGACAGCGCCTTCATCACTATTTAAAAGATTGGGGGAGGAAGAAGCGAAAAGAGAGAGGGAGAGTGGGAGAAAGAGAGTCAAACAGTGTCCAGGTTCGATGAACCTGGTGTGGGGAGGCAGCGCAGGCGTGAAGAACGGGATGGGAGTTAACCACCTGCTGCCACGTTGACCTTGCTCGATAGTATTACGGCGAGTATTTACGGGTTGGGAGGCTGCCAGTTCACTGCCATTGCATGTAGGATGCTGTACTGGCGACAGCCGCACAGTGTGTTTGTTGTTGTAACAAAATCACAACATTTACTGTTTTGGTTTTCATTTTAGGCCAATTTCTCAGCACACCATGATTTGCGACACAAACTAATTCTTTTTTATTTTATTTTGAGTTGGTATCTAAACTTATTCAAACCATCAGTTGTCCTGTCTGGCAACCTGACACGAGAGACCCATTTGTCAATGTTCACATGAATGCAGAGGTTGGCGTTCACTTGGAATAACACTAAGGGCATGTTCGGTAGCTCTCTGGCTTTGGCATGAGAACGAATGAGAAAACTCCGCGGAATTAAAAGGTTACATTACTTATATACTATGAATAACATTACGACAAAGGATGAGTATTGTAACAAAAGATGAGTTAGCTGTCAAGTGGGACCAACATTTATTTCAATATACTATATGTTTCACATGTGCATTCTATATAAAGCTCTAATTTTCGTATGGACATACGAAGTTGTCATTCTGAGCAACTTATATTCTATAATAATGGATGCATATTAAAAATTAACACGTTGTTTGAAAATTTAGTAGAGATAACTGCATGCTCCGATCACCTGAAAAACTACGTGTTTTCTAAACACGATACAATCGGTACAATCGTAGATACTCATATATACGCACATGCACACTCTACCTCATGAGCACTTTCGAGATACTCAGCCGACACAACATTATGAGATTGACCAAGTCACCAAAGACACATCGTAGTCGCTGGGAACGTCTCCTCCCACTGAACGAACATCGTCGGTAAACTTGAAATACATTCAGAACAATACGAGCACCAATGTTAAGTCTAGGACTTGAACCTTGGTGGGCTGGTTCCACCACACGAAAGCTAACCATCAAAGATAGTAGTTATTTCCTCCAAACTAACTTGTTTCACACTTCAAATAGCCAGAAGCCAACAATCTCATACAAAATTAACAAAGGATGGCGATGATCATTCAAGGAATCATGTGGTAAATTGTTTCATACTTAAATAATTCTTTTCGTTAATGGGACAAGCTGGGTGATCTTGATTGACAATGCGACCTTTTTTTTGGCATTGCCACAACCCGGAAGAACTTATTTGGACCCATCAATACGTAGGTATAACAGTTAGTTGGAATACTTGCTTTTAACAGAAGCGATCCCACATACCAATGATTACTAGAAAAATCCCCTTAGTTAGCTAGCAATTTATGACAGTGATGGTAAAGAAAACAATTTAACAGCAATCGCAAACTTATTAGCCTTGTATGAGAAAAATATAAAAAGGAGGCCCTATCATCTACACATCATTACATCATTGTGATGTATAGAATCATATTTATTTGACAAGTTTGAACCAATCCTTGATGTGTAAATGGTTATTTGAAATTAGAAAGCGCTCAAGGACTGGCATCAGATGGTGAGCATAAAATACCTCCAGCAACATAGCTTATCTGTAACTAAAAACCCAAGTGGCGGATCTCATTTCTGGCAGCGACTCATGAAGGTGAAAAGTATAGTTCACCAAATCACTGAAAGAATTGTAGGTAGATCCAAGACCTTGTCCTAGGAGGATGTCAAGAGTGGACTGATAAATCCAGCAGACAAATTCCCTAGACTGTAAGAAGATTAATGTACATAGGGTTAAGACTGAATGTTAATGCAATTCAGAAAAATCCCGTGGTCATACTGTGTTGAACAGTGGGACAAGTTGAAGATGATGGTGAATGATATTATTTTAACTGGTGGAGCTGACACAGTAAAGTGGAATCTTAGTGGCAAGCAAAGACTTTCTATGAGATAATTACACTTGCATGGCTGCAGAAAAAACTGACCTTGTGGGCTACAGATTCATATGGAAGTTGAAGATGCCACTAAAGATAATGATCTTCCTTTGGTTGATGCTGAAAAATGCATCTTGACCAAAGAAAATTTGCTTAAGAGGAGTTGGACTGGAAATAAGTAATGCCACTTTTGTGGGCATCCTGAAACAATTCAAAACTTTCTTTATGAATGAAACCTTGCTCCTACGGTGCTTCTTCTTCTCCGCCGCCCGTTCCACATCTCTCCTCTGGCCGCCGCACAGATACCATCGGCTTATACGGTGCTCACCATGCCCGGCAACTGTTCGGTGAAATGCACATGCTAAATTCTTTTGCCCCTTCTTCTTTGAAGCAATGGATTCGGATATGGAGTACATATACGAACACTACATTGAGTTGTCAGACGGCTTGTCCGACGAGGAGGACTACACGTATGAGACGGCAATGATACAGGAGGTCCTTGCAGACGCGGAGCGTGCGGAGGAGCATGTTCTCAATTTCAAGGGATCGATCAAGGGTCATCAAGTGCTCAACTGCAACAGGGCTCGCGGCCAATTGATGCTGATGTCCGACTACTTTGCCCCCGATGTCCTCTTCGCTGACAATTTTCACAGATGGTTTCGGATGCGCAAAAATGTCTTCGATCATCTCTACCATGGGGTCTGGTCCTTTGATGACTACTTCATCTTGAAGAAGGACGCCATGGGAAGGATTGGGTTCTTCGGTTACCAGAATTGCACGGCCGCACTGCGGAGGCTTGCATATGGCACGACCACTGATTCATGGGACGAGTACCTACGGATGTCTGAGAGCACATGAGGGGATGACATGGTCAGGTTTGCAACTGTCGTGGTCTCGATGTTTGGATCTCAATACCTGAGAGAACCAAATGTCGTAGACACGAGAGGCTCTTGGCAATCTCAGAAGTAAGAGGGTGGTCAGATTTGCTCGGATCTCTTGACTGCATGCAATGGAAATGGAAGAACTACCCAAAAACTCTACAAGGGCAATATCAGGTCCATGTTAAGAAGTCCACCATCATTTTTGAAGATGTTGCATCACATGATCTTTGAATTTGGCATGTTTTTTTTGGCGTGTCCGGGTCTCACAATGACATCAATGTGCTGCAGCAATCACCATTGTTTGCGGGGCTGGCTGGAGGAAAAACTCCTTCTTGCCATTACACAGTGAATGGGCATGACTACAACATGGGTTACTATCTGGTTGACGGTATCTATCCTCCGTGAGCTACGTTTGTCAACACCATCTCTAACCTAGTTGGCCAGAAAAAGGCTCACTTTGCCCAAAGACAGGAAGCAGCTAGAAAGAATGTTGAGAGGGCATTTAAAATTATGCACACATTTTGCAGTATTCGTGGACCAGCTAAACAATGGGATGCGGAGACCTTGTCGGAGGTGATGACTTGTTGTGTGATCATGTACAACATGATCATGGAGGATGAGGGTGAAGATGCTACCACAAGTCATTTGAGAACATGGGTGATCCTATCGAACTTTCTGATCAGAATCCGACCATATTTGAAGAGTTTGTTTAAATGCATCAACAAATAGGTAGCTAAAGGAAGATCTGATTAAGCATCTGTGGATGGTTAAAGGGGACAACAATGTTTGAGTGTAATATTTGAACTTATTTAAGTAGAACTACTGCTGCATTTGAACATTTAAACTATTGTAGACTATATATATTCGGCTATTTGAGTGTGCGGGCTAAAAAATTGGGGCGGGATGTGGCGGGCAGCGTTGGATCGATGAACAGCTCATGCATCAGTGTCCGTGGACGGGTCTCCTATCCGCAGACGGATGCCGAAGCATATTTGCGGGTCAGCATTGAAGATGCTCTAACATATGCAGCTACGATAGAATCATTACAAGATATGAATGTAACACCTACAATTAACCAGACTTTTCTGCAATAATGCCTTCAAGAAGGGATAAATACTCTTGCGCCAATGTCATCATGTCCGTCCATAGATGGTCAAGACAAGGATTTGTATCATGATTGTCGAAATCGACCATTGAAGGTCAGCACATCAACAAGGAGATAACACCTTCAACATGATAATGACGCGAGTTCATCACTGCTAAGCCCGACTAATAAATGTCAGAATAAAGTTTTCATCATGGACATGAAGCTATTCACCATCTTGATAATTGATCTTATGATAGTCACACGAAGTCGGAGTGGCGCTAGCAGATGGATGAGATATATTCCCACTCAGACCATCACCAAAACCATCGGGAGGCTGGCTATGTCATATTGCAGATTCAGCTATTGTCACTCCACCCCTGCGTAAACTGACATGTAGCATCCGCCACGTCCCCAAGGTTGTTGTCCCGACGTCCCCAGTGTGAATAGAGGCGGATGTTGCCTTAGTTGATGCCGATGGGGAGACATATGCACCCGACGCCATATGCTTCCACTTGTACCAGGAGCCAGATGTGTCGCATGCTGGGCCACCGCCACCTCGAAACTTGCAACAAAAAACCGAGCGGGCCAAACTGCAAGAGATTGCTCACGTCTGGCTTTTCTTGGTCCACAGGCAGGTTGTAACAAGAGCAAATGCCACAAAGATGCGCGGGCCATGACCCATGTAACTTTGTTGTAGCTCCGCCACTGGCGTCATCATCCCACAAAAGGATAATCATACGCAAGAAAAATGAAGATTTTGTCTCGAGTCGCCGCTAGAAGTTTACACACTTTTGTTTGCGGGGGAGTTTACACCAGATTTTGATGTAAGAAAGTCATTAGCTTCGACCTTTTCTTTGCCGGCTTTGATGTAAGTTTTTTTTTTGAAACAAGGCAAATGACTTACCATTTTCATTAATTAAGAAGAAGGTTTAGACAAGAGCAGCAGAGCGGCAAAAAGAAAGACTACTCTCGCGACATAAGCGCACTCAGGTGTTTGGCTCCCGCCAACGCCCAAAAATGGGTCTTCTCTTTGATCTTAGCAACAATAATGATGGTCGGTGAAGACGTGTTGCGGAAGAGTCTTGCGTTCCGCTCCTTCCACATTTCCCACATGACAAGCATCAGAACGGATGCAATGGCTTTCTTGATATGCCCTCCAGTGTTGATCGTCTTAAGCCACCAGTCTTGAACCGTGTCTTGATGGCACCAAATCAGTGGCGAGTGGTCATGCATGCCGAGCCAGGCGACCACCTCGTTCCAGACGCGGGCAGTGAACCTACACTGGAAGAGAAGATGGGAGGCGGACTATTGAACTTGTTTGCATAGGGGGACAAAGTCCACAGTTTGGCCATCCTCGCCGTTGTAATCGGCCCGCTGTCCAGACACGGTTTTGGATGATAAGCTAAGTGAAGACCTTGCATTCTGGGGGAGCCCAATTCCTTCAGATTGTGGGAGCAGTTGGACTGAGAAGCCCCCGAATTGTGCCATGTACGCCGTAGCCGCCTAATATTCACCACTGGAAGTGAATTTTCAGGATATGGTGTCCTTCCTATCAGGATTGAGAGCAACATCAATAATCATCTTTCATAGGACCGCAAACTCCTGGATATGTGCCAAAGTGAGCCCCTGAGTAATGTCAATTTGCCTGACCCAGAAATTGTTGTCCAGAGCCTTACTAATCAAGCATGCCTTTCTTTTTGGATACTTTGAAGATTTTTGGACCATAGTTTCCAATCATAGTATGGTACGAAACATGATGGGGGTGGTGGTGGGGGGGTGGGGGGGGGGGGGGGGGGGGCTTTCGAAAATAAATGCAAGGAGTGTTTGTTTTTGGTGGCCAAACTTCCAAGAGATGAACTGCGTCTATCCGATGAAGACTTGCATGTGTGCATGTTTCTGGGCTGCTGGGGTGGAGGGAGAAAGATGCAAGCAACAAGGTTTGACAAGCATCGATCGATTGTGCATACTACTGACATCGGAAACTTTGACAGGTATACAGAGCGCAGGCAGCTTGTGATTTCCCAGGTCGCCCAAGACATGGACAGGGCAACAAGATCTCTGGACACGACGCCCTCCTCCACCTTCCGCTGGCCGCTGACCCAACAGTCGCGTCGCAGCCACAGGACCTCTCAAGGACCAGGACCGCGCGCTAGGTAGCCTAGGTAGCTGCAGGTCCCCTCGCCTGATGCCGACCCATCGTGCCGTCGCACAAACGCCCGTCGGTCACTTGGCAAGCGCCTAACGATCGACGTGGTGTGTGCCTGGCGAGCATCTTCCAACACCCGTAAAAATACTCGCCGTGAAAGTGGTTTTATGTGATGTCCATAACATTCAGGGAAAATTGACGGGTGAGATGTTTTCTTGGTTCTTGTAAAAAAAATCCCTAAATGTGATTTTTGGCGATGGCGTGACGACGCCGGTGAACTCCGGCAGCAGCTGACATCGCACAGCTAGCGGTGGTCGGCGGCGGCGGCAGCAGTCGGTGGGGGTGGCGCATCGCGCGACGGCATGGCTGTCAGTGGGGGCGGCACGTCAATCAGCGGCGGTGATCGGCGGTGGTGGAGACGGGTTGGACTCTGTTGAGACGCTTTTACGGGAAGGGCCATCCTCTCGTAGATGAAGATAAAGTTCTGAAGAATTTACCGGGTCTTGTATCTTTTTTGGGTGTTTACGAAAACTGTTGGAGATCTTTTTTTGTTGCTCAACTTTTGCTAAACCGTGGTTATTTAGGATATACGAGAAGAGATGTTGACATGCCGTGCGCGCATGCCACGTCGCGTACATGTGCTCATTTGTCACAGACAATAGTATCTTGAGGGTGGAGCAACATATGGAAGCACTTTAGCTCTTGACCACAACGTGACACTGCCACTGGTCGATCGATGGGGATAGCATTGATCAGTTGGGTTCCTTGAGTCAGCTTGAGCTGCGACAACACCGAGAGGAAATCATGCACGCAGCATGCTCTGCTCTCGCTATATCCACTGTTTTATGCATCCATCCTCGTCCATGTAGGAGTACATCACTGGGTCTTCTTGGTATTTGTCGACAGGCAGAGAGAAATATGTGACCTGCTATATGTAAGTCGTCTGTAAATATATTTTGGATAAATCGATTTTCTCAGTTATTAGATAAAAGATCTAATGGCCGACCTTCTTTTCTCAATGGTTTAATTTGTACTAGTGGTATAAAATATCTACCATTGAACCCTGAAAAGACGCCCCAGGTCGCTCCCGCGGGCGGCCCGGGAGCGAACCCTAGCCGCTGCCAGCGCAAGCCCCTCCGGCCCCTCATCCCCTCGCCGTCGCCGGGCGAAGCCCGCGCGGCGGCAGGGCCTTTCCCTCCTCCAGCTCGAGCAGGGGCGGCGCGGGCCGCTCGTTCGTGTGGGGACTCGGCTCGGCGCGGCGCTCGCGCGGGTGCGCGCACCGGCGTGGGTGGCTGTGCTCGGGGCGGCGCGGCGAGGGCGCGAGGGGCGCGGCCTGGGCGCGCAGGGCGCAGAGATGGGCGTCCTCGTTCTGGTGATTTGGGGCGCGGCCTCGGTGCGCCTCGACTGGATCATCTGGCGGGGACGGCATGGCGGGTGGCGGCGCTCCGGCGGCTCCTGGCGCGTGGATCCGGCGGGTGGGGATGCGAATTGCGGCTCCTGGCTGCTCGACGAGACCCCTCCCGGTGATGTTGCGGCTGCAGTGGGTTGCTCGGGCTTCGGCCCGGCAGCCCTGCTCGGCGGGATGGGGTGGCGTGGCGGTCACCCCTCCTGGCTTGGTGCTATGGAGCTGGTCGGCTTGCTAGCCCGGCGTGGCTGGCAGCGTGGTGGCGTGGCGGCAGGGCCAGGCCGGTGGTCCAGCCACTTCTCTCTTTCCTGCTAGATCCAAGTCAGGGGCGGCTAGGTGCGTCCTCTGCTCCCATCCTCCCGCGGATCTCGCACTCCCTGACGCGCCGTGCTCGATTCCACCCCTGTTGGCTGCTTCGGCGGTCTGGTGTTAGTCCGATAGGCGCTCGATCACCATAGCAGGAGGTTTTCCCCTCCTTGCGGTGGTGGCTCTAGTCTCAGCAGCGACGTGGCTCAGCAAAAAGGTGACGAGGGTGATGCTACGGGCGAAAGCCCTATGTCGGCTTCGGTCGGCATCGGCGGTAGCGGCGCTCTGCAGCGTCGGATCCCTCCCTGGAGGTACCGTTGTGTGATGCATTGGTTCCTTCGCCTACTCTGTTCGTTCTCCGGATGGAAGCCTTAGATCCAGCTCCTGGATCGGACGACAGCGGCATCCACAACGTCGTTACCACCTTGGTGGTGCCTGTCTTCGTAGACGTTGCTCCATGTTGCTTACCTGAGGTTTGGGTGGTGTTTGACTGGCTTGAGGTCGGTGGTTGTTGGTGGTGGTGCAGCTGGTAGTGTGGTTGTGCGGCCGACTGGGGTCGACGGTGGTGTGTGTTGTGGTGGTGGTGGCGTGACCGGCCTGCGCTAGTGTGCACGCTGATGCGATCCAGGTGTAGACTCGGCTCCTTGATGCCCTTCGCCTATGCCGGCGGTGCCGCTGTTGTGATGTAGACTCGGCTGCGTGTGACTCTTCGTCCGGGTGTGGACTCGGTCGCTCGTTGCCCTTCGGCTGCACCAATAGCCTTGACACATCATGGATGGTCTCGGTTCATTGGAGCTCCTCATCTACGATGGTGGTGTTCTCATGTGGCTCAGGTTGGTGATGATTGCTCAAGACTCTCGCATGGTTACCGTTGTGTTGCGGCAAGCTTCGTGCTCTTGGTGTTGTCTCGGCTCATCTTTGCTCAAGGATGGCGCAAGATGCCTCTCAAACTTGCTAATCGTTCCGTTCTTCTGTGGCGGAGCCCCAGTCAAGGTTCGTGTCTGGGATGAGACTCGTTGATTGTGGTTGCTCCTGAGTTGTGCCATGGGGGCCGGTATGCCTGCCGATGCGTCCGGCTGTTTGCAAAGTCCTGGTATTGTGATCTCTCGACGACACCCCACATCTACTTGTGTCTCTCGTGGTGATGTCTTATGTCTGCCAGCTTGGTCATGCCTTGTTCGGTTTTTCGGCCCGGTTTTCCTTATAAACGGGGTCAATTTGTTAAGTTTTTTGATCCGGTTTTTCTTATAAACTGGATCACTACTCAGGCTTTTTGGCCACTTTGAGCAATATATTCAGGTGGAGAACCCCCTCCCCCCACCCCCCACCCCCTGGGTGATTCTAAAAAAAACCTTCTTTTCTCAACCTCCAGCTTTCTTCCTTCTACAACCGTTCCTCCTCCTATAAAATTGACTTATCCAAATTAGTACAAGTTCAGCATCTTGCTATTGTGGAGAATTATAGGGATGGACGCCGATCGATCATCGATTACATTGATACCCTTGTTTGATTATCTCCTGGCGATAAGCACGTCATCGAGATTGGACTTCGCCGTATTTGGCTTCTGGAGGTGATTAACATGTAAGCTACATTAACGGAAACAAGTAGGAGTACAATTTATATTATGAGATGCTCTCCGATGGGACGCAGCTTCGGTGCCTTAAAGGCACCTGCCTTTGGGTCACTGATATGTGGGCCAGCCACCTATTGGGCCCACATGTCATAGACACAAAGGTAGGTGTCTTAAGGCACCGAAGCATCGTCCCTCTCCGATGTGGAAGCACATAATTTCATCGGTCGCCGTGAAGACTTGCAGGTTCTTCTGGCGGCATTATTGCCCTAATATATGTGCGTCCAGCCCGTTTTTAATCTGCCGGTACCTTATCAGGCCACCAACTGGATAAGCTTTCACCGTAGATCGGAGACATGTCATTAGCTTAACTAAGTGCATTATTAAGCGGACGACGGCTCCTCCTTGCTCGAACAGTTGCTAATATGAGCTCCCCCAATGAAACTGTACTGAGTTTATTTGACTCGCTTAAATTAGTCGTATAATGATATGATATAGGTAGTTCCATTTCGGAGAGGTCGAATCTTCAAGTAAAATATTTTGGACGGGAAGAAAGATTGGGACTTGCAAAATGCCGTCGTGCTGTGAGATCGCTTCCGGCTGTACTTTATAAAAATTAGGAACCCTTCAGTTGACATTCTTTTTTCTTTTACCAAACGTAGAACTGCTATTTTCATTCGTTAAGAAGAGGAACCGGAGTAACCGAGAAATTACATGAGAAAACAAGGACGAGAACCAATAGATCACACCATTTATAATACAATGAAAGACAATAGATCACACCGGTTGACACACGAGGCAATAGCAGGGCAAGCGCGAAAAAGGAAAAAGAACCGGAGTGCCTTCATCTTCCATCGTCCTCCCTCACGTACGAGGATGCATGAGGAACACTACAAACATACATGAAAAGCCCCAATTAACCGGACCATCCATGATGCCTCAAGGCTACTGGCATAGTCAAAGGGCAACGAGCAGCCAAGTCCACACCCAGACGAAGAACCATGCAGTTTACATCACAACAGCGGCACCGCCGACTAAGCCAAAGGGCATCAAATTGCCGAGTCCACACCTGGATCACTTCATCGTGCACACCCACCGTCGTGATTGCGGAAGGAAAACTCCGGCACCACGGAACCACACCAGAAGACAACACCAACAGAGAAGAAAAGAAACCACACCACCAGAAATAAACCACTTCCCTGGACGGCATCAACCAGCTGGCAAACAGAGAGGCTCCAAATCGATGCCTCCAAGGAGGGAGTAATGATCGAAGCGGTGCTATGGATGGATCCAAATGAATCCGAGTTTCCCCCGAAGACTCGCATACCAGGAGGAAGTGTCGCAGCTCCATCGAACGATGCCTCCATGGAGGTGAGCGGCACCCGAAGGCCTCTTGGCTCCAGCTCGTAGCTAGAGCAGGGCTTCGACCGGATTGCCACACATGACCACCACCTGTGCCCAAACTTCCACAAGCATAATCGACGCCGCCGACTTTTAGAGTACCAACCGCCGCACCATGAGAGACATCACCCCGTAGTAGGACCACCACCACAACCATACATCACAGATCCACCGACCCCACGTGTCCAACGTGCACCGCCCACCTACCGAGATGGACGTTGGGGCCAGATCCGCCAAATGCCGAGCCGCCCCATAGCTCGACACATCGCCAAATGACCCACCCGAATTGCCACTCTGAATCCGGTCACTACACCAAGCTTCCACCACCGTGTTGGTCGGCCCCGTCCCCATGAGCATGTCAAGCCACCATCGCAGTTGACGAATCATGGCACTAGAGCCCAAATCCCTCATGTGCTGGACCTTCCCATGGTCCGCCGTGCTCGACCTTCCTGCTACGCGGCTAGCAGGCTTGCCACCAGAACCACCGCCTAGGGCCCACTGCCCCAACCAGGGACGAAGCAACGCGATACGAGAGGAGCTTGCCCAGGAGAGTATCCTGTGATACGGAGGCTTAGGTGCTCCCATGATACGGCCTCTTGGACCGTTGGATATCAAACCCAATGGCATATGAGGAGCTGTTGTAGCTACTGTACTTATGCATATTTTCTGGACTCCTCGAGGGATTTTTTGCAAAAATGTTCGTCATCTCAGAGGAGCTCTTGAATCTGAGATCTAACAGCCGAGTTTGTATGGGAGCACCGTACCTGAGCTTAGGTGCTTCCGGGGCACCCCATATTTTCCCGAGCTCACCCTACCGTTGCGTCCACCGAGATGGACTTCTCCCATTGGCCTCATCCTGCAGCACCCGTGATTCGATCTTAGTCAACATTGGAAGTCTCTTTTGGTAGTTGGCTTTCAGTCTTAATATTTAGACAGTACAATCTGCCATCAAGGAATGTTATATATGTTCCTTGAAAATTGTTTTTGTTGTCCAGAAAAGGTTACTATTCATTTATGTCCGGCTGTACTTGATAAAATAAAATTAGGAACCATTCAGTTGACATTTGTAAAGGACAAAAACTACTTACTATAGTGCTAGCGCTTGCATCTTGTAGGCGATGCAGCATGTAGTGTACCACTCTAAAATACCACTTCAATGGAAATTTTATACGTAGATAAATAAGCAGGGAGGGTTTACTTTCAGCGCTCCGATACGTCGGTACGCGTGTTGTACCACTTATCTTTCCATATAATCTAGGGGAGGCAGCATTTGGAAGGACTAGCATTTCGATGCAACGAAGGGCCATTTGCCGATTGATGGCATATCCATGAAAGATTGAAGAGAATATGTAATGCATGATGCACGCTCCTTACCAGTACTCCTTTTGTGCCATATATTTGACACAAACCAATACCCTTGTTATATAGGTAGTCACGATGAAGCGATGATGATCAGTTGCTGAAGCCAATTGGCAATGTCCAGTAGTGACTTTTGCATTATAACCTGCATGCAAATACCGTCTTGAAAATGTCATGAATGAAAAACAACTACTATTTTTAGTGGGTGGGTAAACTGGTATACACTAGAAGAGTTGTGCGCACTTTGCTGCGGCGTTTGTGTTGTCAAACTTAGTAATTTTTTTATTTGGTCTGGAGCATGAGGGAGATGATGGTGTATATTTTCTTCTTTTTATAATGTAGTGTTTTAGTTGAGCCTTTATAGAGGTGTGATTTTGTGTTACCTGCTAATCAATCCACATGTATGTAGGAAAGTTTCTTTCGCTGGCGACCGCATGTATTATATTGATGCTACAATGTCGCATGTTGACGATTCATTTTTGCTCGGTGATTATTAGGAAGCTCTAAAATTAGGAAGCATAGTGTATTTATTATAGACGTAGACATCTAGCTCCATGCATGCAAAATTTTGAACCATGTTACTCCTCATGAGTACCCCTTTCCCATGCAAAAGTAAATTAAAAAGAAAAACAAATTCAATGATTACTAGGGAATAACTAGACTGTTGTTGCCATTTGACTAGAACACCAACTTAAAAGGCATCCAAAACAGACTTTGAGTATCGTGCAAACTAGATGATACTCACGTGTTCTTGCTAAATTGGTTGCACTATATGATGGTTCGATATTTTGCCATTTTTAGAAGAGGGGTTTGATAGGATTTTCGTCGAGTTTCGACATGAATTTGGCAATGACCCACCAGTATTGTACCAATGCAACTGAAAGGAGTGCCTAGGCATCAGTAAATTTTAATTTCTACTCCCTCCGTTCCTAAATATAAGTCTTTTTAGAGATTCTAATATGGCTACATACGGAGCAAAATGAGTGAATCTACACTCTAAACTACGCCTATGTACTCCATGTTGAAATATCTAAAAAGACTTATATTTAAGAACAGAGAAAGTAGGTGTTAAGTAATGGGCATCACAAATTGTCGGCAAGGGAATACGGTGACTCCCGGTAAGAAAAACATGGTTGCTACTTTGAACATTGTCCATCGTTGAGAGCTTTACCAGATGACTAATTAACGGGGTAACTTGCATGATTCCTTCATTCTCCCAGCTAGGTCCCCGCTGAATCCAATAAAGGAAGCAGATAATTGAGCACTAATGCACCATTAATTAGGTCTGTGTTCTTAAGCTCTATCCAAAGGACGCGGAACAGATCCTGCCTCACGTCGCAACAGGGCCCACATGGCCACATCTAACCGACCCAAATTATGATATGCCACTCAAAACAAAAGTGAAATGCAAGTATTTCAAACCAATGGTATATTCCACGAGCACATTGCATTTTAGAATGGATATTGTGTCATCATCGGTTGTACTTTGGATCAGCCGTTGTTCAAAGTTGTACTTTGGACTTGGGCGGCCGCAAAATAATAGTTTTGCACTTTGGGCAATGATGGTTCGTTTGGAAATAGTATATGGGAAAGGCTTGGGCTCAACCGACTGATATCTGCCGCGCTATCTGCCGCCTCACACGTTTGTCCGTGTAGGAGCACAACCAAGATTGCAACATGACCCATGTTGCAATTGTAACACGGGCTATGTTGCAAAGAACAGGGCCAGCGTGAGGTGTTGTTAGTATGGGAGCTCAGCCTAGGATTGCAACATGACCCATGTTGGAGTGACAACACGAGTCATGTTGCAAAGGATTCGGCAACGTATGTCTGTGTGTGAGAACTTAGTCCAAGATTGCAACATGGCTCATACGATAGTCCTAACATGAGCCATATTGCAAAGGACGGCATAGAAGGAAAGACGGGGCGCAACTTGACTCGTGTTGCAAAGCCTCAAATGCAACACCAGCCATGTTACGAACGGCTAGAAGCACAGCTGTCCCGCACACCATCCAATGTATGCCCAGGCAGCCGATACAATCATATTATCGCCCGATCGATCGACGTGTAGTGTCTCCCCTAATAAATACACCACTCTAGCCTTGATTGTTGGTCTAAAGAAAAAGTATCAGGAGGGGGCTCAAAATTTTGAGTTGTAGTCTAAGTTCTAGTAGTTTCTGAATTGTTACTCCTTTGTCAATTTGACTTACAAAGGAGCACTGAGAAGATCCAAGGATGTGTTTGGTTTATTTGTATGGTTGACTAGTTAAGGTGTTGCTTGCTCACCCATACGAATTGCCCAAAATTAACTAGAGACTAAGATAGAGATGACAAAGAAGCCTTGTCATACTATAGTGTTGTTGCATTGGAAGCTACCAAAACAAAGATCATGTTTTTGGTTATGATCTTGGTTTTGGTGCACGAGCGGCTATTCTTTATTAAAGGCTTAGGGTTAGTGGCCATTTGATGGAGTTACTATTGTGGGACATGCGACCTCGTGTTTTTTACTTTCTGGATAGATGTTGTTCGGTTGCTGTATTTTGAATAATAAATAATATATGGTTGTGTGCATCACTCGATGTAAAAGGCTGGGGTTATCCTCCTTTGCGAAAAAAGGTGAAGCCAAAGTGGTAAAAAAATAATAAAGAAAATATATTAATACCAAACGGTAGCACCAAGCCGCGTCTTCAAGTGGCCGTACTTCCGTCGTCATGCGGTTCCAGCATCCTTGCCACACGATCACAACACCAACCACTGATGGCTCGAACATATGTGATGCGTCGCAGCTCCACCTCCTCCCGGTCGTAGCTCTACCGCCCTATGGTTCTAGCATCCGCACCGCATGGTTGCATCGCCGTGACACCGTCGCTACTGGTTCCAGCATTCACGACCCAGCATCGCCACCGCCCCCACGTTGGAGCTTTTATCCCCTGATGTCAATCGTAGCCCAACCATCGTGCATGTTGCAGCACCCACGCTGCTGGATCAACATCGACGCCGCATGGTCATAGCAAGACTCGTCGTTGTATCAACGACTCCTGCCTTTTGCAGCTCCGGCGGTGCACGGTTGGAGCGAGAGCAGCAGTATGTGGGAGGTATATAGAAGGATAGGGGGGGCCTCTGGCAGAGGAGGTCGACGGAGAAGCGGGCAAAGGGGTCGAAAACGAGCGCTTGTCATGCCTTTGCATGGAGAGACCGAGCTAAGACGACTTCAAACTTGCGGATGAGAATCGCCTCATTGTTACGATAAGGCTTCGGACGAGACCGCTTCAGACACGAGTCCCATGGGCCATGTGTCGCCGGCGTTCAGCCGGTGAAACTCCGGATTGATCGTCAGCCGATTGGGAATGTTTCTCTTAAAAAAATGTGTTGCGGGGAGCCAGGGGAGAGTAGCTTTGGAGGAGCCACGTACGCGTGCCAAGCGATTAATTGGCCCAACTGATTCTCGAGTGGGGTCTGTCTGTTTGGATGGTTAGGTGGACAGTGATATCCCCAGCCTGTCAGGGTTCAAGTTTCCGTGCTCGCATTTATTTCTGGATTTATTTCAGTATTTTCCGTGATGCGCGTTCAGTGGGAGGAGACGTTCTCATCAACTATAAGACGTCTTTGATGATTTCGTCAATCTCAAGATGGTATGCCAGCTCAGTCTCTCGGATGTGCTCATAGGGGATAGGGTGTGCGTGTGTGTTCGTAAGGACGAGTGTATGCGCGTATATATGAGCGTCTGCGTTACTGTTTGTTAAAAGAAGATATAAAGGGTTTTCGGGAAGAAAACAAAAGGTAATAAGTCCAGGCTTTGCCCTTTTCAGAAGTTTGGACCGGGCGGCTACTGTGCGACGGCTGCGAGGCGGCACTTCGAAAGTTGAAATGCGCGTTGCTTAACTTTTTTCATGCAAACGTTGCACGTATGAAGGTGTAGAAAAAGGTCCACTTACATTTTATAGTAAACAAGAGCGAGGCTTGTGCGCGATGCCGTCACGGCGGCCGTCACTTGCAGGCAGTTAGTTACCGAGGGAAAGGAGCAAACGCCCAACTGAAGGACGCACGTTGTTACCTCGCCTTCTCGGCTGCTGCTGCTTCATGTAATGTGGTGCACTAAACCTGGGATGAGCCATCAGCCATGCATGCATCAATCATCATAGAAAGCTGGGTTTGACCGCCAGTGCAAAATGGGTTACATTCTATCTCTTTCCAATCAGCAGCCGCCACCTCACACCGAGGCTTGAATTGCCCATCGCGGTCTCGCCTGGCCTGCATGATTGCGAGCATTTTCTGCGATTCTTCGTCGGCCTACGTCTGCGGATTGTCCCGTCACCAATGACACAATTTCAGTGGTAGGTAGGTTGATCCGGCATAGACATGTACTCCCTCGGTTCCTAAATACTTGTCTTTCTAGGCATTTCAATAAGTGCCTACATACGGAGCAAAATGAGTAAATCTACACTCTAAAATACGTCTACATACATCCGTATGTAGTAGTCATTTGAAATGTCTAGAAAAACAAATATTTAGGAACGGAGGGAGTATACATGCATGCATGGCAGGTTAGCTGAACACCACACAATTATTTCTAGTGCTAGCTAATACGGATGGACGTGTTACGTCGAAAAATACTTACCAAAATACCCTACACGCCATGACTGGCCTGGCCTTATCATGATTTGTCAATGCTTATCTAAGCCGTATATCGCCTGTGCGTCCACAGGAGCGAGGTTGACATTCTTCGGCCGGTCTAGTGGGTACAGATGATTTGAACCCTAGCCCCCTGTATGTGCAATGGTCGTTCTCATTCGGGCGTCTCCGGCCAATACGTACGTGGCGCCCCGGCAACGGATAGATGGAACGTCTCGGGTGCCAGCATTGTAGATTTTCTTTTTCAGTTGAACACGCAGAAACGGAGGCAAAAGTTTCGACTCATCAATTAATTAAACAGAAGATAATTACTCAGTTAATTAACAAAAATCGGATGAAAACCGAGCATCTAAAGGTCATGTCCCTACTATTAGAAGAAGCATACCAAGGAGGCGCAAAGGCCTACAAAGCGGAACAAGGCAGAGCCCAAAACTAAAAGCAAGGCTAACAAGCAACCGATAGAAGCCAAAATTAAACCAAAACTAATCTAAGCTACGTACACTGCAGCGTAGCCAGCAGATATGGGGGCCAATAGAGTGCTACTGCAGCTGCATTGTGGAGTTAGGTTCAGTTGATCCCAACTCAAATCTGCCAAATTCAACAGCGAATGGAGCGACCCCATGCCCATGCACAGATTCCATGGCTTCGCCCATGCGTGGTGCGCAAGAGCACAGGGCCGTTGACAACCTAGCAAAATGTAGTATGTTCAGTTCGCTCATGTGTCCCACTATCCATATCCGACAGGAGTATCTCACTAACTACAGCTACATGTTTAGCAACTGTTCGCCGTCAGAAGCATAATTCTTCTATTATTGGGAGGCTGGGTCTGGCGCATGGGCTGTACATGCATATTCTATTGCTATAGTTAAGATACCTTCATGATAACCCTAGAATGGTATCAACCGTATTGCACGAAAAATAGAGAAATGCCTGACACCCTTGTTTCCTGATTTATGGTCGGTCACATGCTAAATTGTGTCAGCAGTCAGATCAATTAATTAGTACTAGCCAGCTTTAGAAAAGGCATCTCTCTGAAAAGAGAAGCTTCATCGAAACATAACTACTAGCTGATCTGAATGAATATGTATATTTTGACATACCATCGAAGCCAAAATCACCTAGGCTTTTTGTGTATGCCATCGCTTATGCCTTGTAAACATAATAAGGAGGTTAAAAAACAGACAAGGTTTTCAGAAAATGAGGGCATCTGGAAAAAGTATTGAACTGTCAACCTCTGCAGATTTTTGGGAAAAATAAATGGCGCACCTCTTTCAAATGAGGCTGAGTGTTCAGTAGCGCGCTATGTCGCGAGTTGGGTCAGAGTTGGCCTTGTAACCCCTCCCTTACTTTGTTGTTTATGTTGTCTAAGTTTGAAAACCTTATGTTGTCAGACTCTGTTGAATAAGTTAATAAAATGGTTGTGTGCATCCTTGGATGTTTCAACCTTCCTTTCAAAAAAAAAAGTTTTAAAACCTTATAAAGGGCCTTATTCTTGGGCCGGGCAGTAGCCTCGCTTCTAAAAAAAGTAAACAAATATAAGACATGGTTTCTCTTAACACAAAAATGTTTAAGATGAGATGACATAAGTACATGGATGATAAAAACACTAGCACAACATGAATCAAATATAGGCAAATGCAAAACACCAACAGCCCGATCACTTGCCTAATGGGCCACATGGGAAAATGTATGCAGTGTCCCATTCATTTAGGACAACAGCAGCTTGATATACTCTTTTAATTTGTTTAGCTAGATCAATGCATCGGCTTTGATGATATCTCCATGTTGGCTTCAACGTATTATTGTGGGCCTTCCTTAGGGGAAGTCCTAGGTATTATTTCGTTTTTAATGCTTGGAATTTGTAGTAAACAGGGAAAATACTATGGAGCATTCTTATCTGATACTCCCTGTGTTCCGTAATTCTTGTCGTGGTACATGTTTATGTCATGTGCCCTTTTTTGTTTAACTATTGCATTATTCCACTTTTCAAATGGATTTCTACTAGTAACATGGTTCAGCTTCCCAGTATGGACAATACATATTCATCTATTGCGAGGTTGTTTATAGTCTAGTTTAAATTTCAACTCAATCCTATTAACTCGGTAAGAAAACCTCTCTCATCCAAACATCTGGCAATAAAATTGACGAACATAAAAGATTTTACTCCACTTGTCCCTATTTACATGGTGCATTTGTTTTCCATGATGACTATCAATTTCACCAACAATATAATAATTGTGTGTCATAGAGACTATACCGTTGAAAACTACATTTTAGTACAAATAGAATGGTATAGTTGTGGTGACTCGTAACCCTTTTTTCCTTCATAGTTGAACCTTAAAATACATGTGTGCCATGTTAAAATATGGGTAGAGTGAGTAAATCACAACATTTAATAAAACAAAGTATTATAGAACTTAAAATAAAAACAAAAACTTGCTAGTTATCCAACACTTTTGTCATGCTAAGTTTCCGGCAAAGAAGAAAAAACATGGAGTGATCGTAAACCTACCGCAACTGCATGGCTAGCTAGATGCTGCGATGTTCTGAAGTATGGTTGAATCTTGTTCAGATTAAACTTTCATTTCATTAATCATCATTTTGCAAATTAATATGAAACTTTTGGATTAGATGTGGATTCTCTAATTAAATAGAATGTAGGTAATACGAACTGGAGGAGGGACGAGCATGAGTAGTGGTGTTGGTTGGAGCTAGAAGACACTTTTTGGGCATATGAAAAGGTGATGAGAAGGTATAATGTAGGGGCATTTTGGTGTATAAATCATAATAATTGTATCAACAAAAGATCTAAAAATTTGCAATATCATATCTCCAAACCGACTTTTCTTAGTGGCATTTCTCAGAATCGATTTCTCCAAACTGACTTTTCTTAGTGGCATTTCTTAGTGACTTTCCTTAGGCGCACTTTGGTGAACAAATTATCATAACGGTATCAGCAAAAGCTTTGAGAATTTGTAATACGATTTCTCCAAACTTATTTCGGGAGTGGTATTTCCCAAAATCATAATTTTAATTCTTTTACTAGCCTTGATCTACCTTTTTTTCTTTTTTTATTACTGTGACATCTCAGCATTTCCCCTATAAATCTGTGCTAAGAACCAAGCATTGCGAGCGCACTAATACGAATTGAATGTATAATTTTTATAACACACAACACACGATTTTGGGGTCAAAGTTGAACCTTTAAATAGGTATATGCCAATAAATATGGTAGAATAAGTAAATCACAACATTTAATGAAACAATCAGGTGGAAATCCTCTCCCACCCGGTGATTGTTAAAAAAGAATAAAACAATATATCAGGTGGAAATCCTCTCCCACACGGTGATTGTTAAAAAAAGAATAAAACAACATATATGGAAATTGGATGGGGGTGGGGCAGGGGGAGCATCAGAAACTTGCCAGGTATTCAACACTTTTGTCATGAAATTTTTTTGACAAAGAAGAAAAACATGGCGGGGTCATAAACGCAACACAACAACATGGATAGCTAGATGCTATGATATTCTGAAAATATGGTTGAATCATGGTCCACATTCATATCATTAATCATTATTTTGCGAATCAATATGAGACTTTTGGATTACATGAGTATTCTCTAATTAACTATAATCTCTAATTAACTATAATGTTGGTAGTGTTCTACTATTGGAGGACGGGTGAGCACAATTTTTGGTGTTGGGTGGAGCTGAGGAAGACAAGTTTTGAGTATTTGAAAAGGTGAGAAGGCATAATCTAGGGGCATTTTGGTGTACAAATTATCATAACGGTATCAGCAAAAGCTCTAAGAATTTGCAATAACATTTCTCCAAACCGACTTTTGGGAGTGGTGTTTCTTGGAATCAAAATTTGGTCAGAACATTTATCCAACTAACCCTTGTAGAAGTATCGTTGATGAGTTGTGCTCAAAAGAAAAGAAAAATCAGCATGTGATGCACCATTTTTTTGAATTAACATAAGAATATCTAGCTCTCAAATTAACTCTATGCTAGGCACCCCTTTATATTCCCTAAGGGCATCTCTAGCCAACTCCTCAAAAAGGATTAACTCTTCAAACCATTATATTTTGAAGAGTTAACGGCACCTAACCGAACTCCTATCCGACTATAACTCCTCAAAATGTTGAGGAGTTGACTTTCAAAAACTTGCTAAGCCTCTTGTTTTTTAGCAGTCGCACGTAATTTTTAGCAAAAGTTTTTTCCCGCCACCGGTAACCTACTAGTAGTGGTGGGTGGTCAGTGACGGGCGCCTGAGCCAAGCCCGCCATTGCTAGTTTGTTCTATAGTAGTGCCTTTTGAATTAACATAAGATTATCTAGGTTCTCAAATGGATGTGATTCTCAAATTAACTCTATTCTAGGCACCATCTATACTCCCTAAGGGCATCTCTAGCCGATTCCTCAAAAAGGATTAACTCTTCAAAATATTATATTTTGAAGAGTTAACCGCACCTAACCGAACTCCTATCCGGCTAACTCCTCAAGTTAACTTTCAAAAACTTGCTAAGCCTCTCATTTTTTAGCGGTCGCACACAATTTTTAGCAAAAGTTTTTCCCCGCCACTGGTAACCTACTAGTAGAGGTGGGTGGTCAGTCACGGGCGCCCTCCGCAGCCAAGCCCGCCACTGCTAGTTTGTTCTATAGTAGTGCCCCCTATTCTTCTGTGCGTGGCAGCGAGCATTGCGTGTCATCGTGTTGGCCTTGTAGGCGGCCACCACCAACGGGTTCTTCAATCTGGCTCCAGCGGCACGACGATCGTCTCCTCCAGCGGCTCCATCGTAGTAGTGGACGGCAAAACGGCCGGGAACCGGGGTGGGAGGCGGCGGCGATCTAATAGAAGACAGTGGGAAAGGGCGGGATTTCATGTGGAAACAATGTCTAATTGTCCAAATGCGTGGGCTCCATCTCCATTTTCGTTGGGTCCAGGGTGTCGAACGCTTACGTGGGTTCGAACGGCTGCAAACCTCCTCCTAGTTTGCTTTTGGTTTATGAGAATTCAAATGCCTGGACGCGCCATGATGTATTTGGTGCCGGATGTTAGATGGCAAAAAGCATCTAGACTGTGTGGTACAAACATTGGATGTTTTGGTGCACGAGGGTTGAATTTTCCCTAATGGGTCAGATGATTAGAACTCTGAAGCCACATAGGATACTGCATGTAGCAGTGTCCCATTTGCTCAGGAGAATAGCAGTATGATGTACTCTATTAATTTTGTTTTATTACATCGATGCATTGGGTTTAGATGATATCTCGGGTTGCTACAGGTATATGTCATGTGATCTTTTTTTATTGTACTATTGGGTGTCCTCTTGAGGAAGATACCTAGCGTCTTCAATGTGTTGTACTTAAACATGGAAAATACTATGGATCATCCTTATCTGGTACAGGTTTGTGTCATGTGCCCTTTTCTGTTAAATTATTATTGCATTATTCCACTCTTCAAACTGCCAGTGACATGATTCAGCTTCCCTGGGTAGTCAATAGACATTCCCCTACAACCACTTTGTTCGATAGGATGGTATTTCTCTAGTTAGAATTTGAACTAAACCCTATTAATTCAACAGGAAAATCCGCCATCATTCAAGGTTTAAAATTTTAAAGAAATTTTGATAATTTCAAATATTTGTAATCTTGAAATTTTGGGCCAAATACAAACTAATATTTAAATTTAAATTAGGGAAGCATTCATCAAATTTAGTGAATTTAAGATACCAAACTCCCAAAGAATTCCCTAAAATTCAGATGCTTCTGTGAGGTCCGAAAATATTTTGTTTCCAAAATTTTAACCCTTTCCCTCATCCAAACATCCGGCAACAATATTGATGACCATGCAGTATTAATAAAGCAAAGCAAAGGAAGAAGAAAAATAGGTGTGTTTTTATCGTAATCAACCCTGGGAGCTACAAGAGTCTAAAATTCCTAAAGTGTTTAATGAACCCACCGGAACCACATGGCTAGATGCTGTGATATTATGAAAATATGGTTGAATCATGTTCACCCAAAAAGAATGATATAATCAATCACCATGTTGTGAACTTATATGAGAATATATGTAGCTTTTCGATTAGATGTGATTCTCTAATTTAAGCAACTATCCACAGTTGGAGGAAGGGCGAGCGCAAGTGGTGTAGTTGGGATCTCAAGAATACATTCTGTTTTTGCCAGGTGAAAAAGGGGAGGAGAAGGAATAATGTGGGGGCATTTTGGTGTACAAATTGTCATTACGGTATCAACGAAAGCTCTGAGATATTTGAACGAGCATTTCTGTGAAATGACTTTATTTAGTGACAATTTTCAGAATCAAAGTTTCGCAGAGCCTTCATCCAGTTAAGCCTTCTAAAAAGTATTGTTGAATTACCAGCTCAGAAGAAAAGAAAAATGTGTGTGCCATTAATTGTTTTCTGAATTAAAACAGGAATATCCAGCTTCTCCAATGGAGATTTTGAAACAAACTCTATTTAGGTTAGCACCCATTTTTACTCCTAAGTGCATCTCTAGCAGATCCCCTATATTCAATGACAGAAATTGTGTTTTGAGAGTTTAGACCCCTTCTAGCAGGTCCCATATACCACATTTCCCTAAAAGATTAGATTTCCCCCTAAACCACAACCCCCTTCCCCACTTTTAGTCCAACAAAGGCAAGTTTCGGTATAAACGCTCGCCTCCTGCGGTAATGCCCGGACGGTCGGCGTGCCGCCTGATTTGATCGCCCCCGAGTATAAATGTCGGCATCGCGCCCCCACCCCCAAACCATAGCCTACACCTATCCTAACCCATTTTGACAACCGTCGTTGCTGATCGGGCGTCCACCAGCTCCGATCGCCGTCAAACCCGAATTCACCGCCATACTTGAGCTCAACCGCATCTCGAGCTCCGTGCAGCCTTCTCGAGCCGTCCCATCGGTTTTCTTCTTCGTCCGCCGCAGTCTCATCCATCACCATCGGCGACATCTTTTCCAAGATCCACCGCCGCCATGGCGCGAGAGAAGATCATCACGTACAAGATGTTGACGCTCGCGTGGAGCGTGCCACTCGTCACCAAGGAGTGTGCTTACCACGAGCGGCACTGAGCACGCTTCACCACTGGTGAGCCCCTGAGCTCTCCGAACACGAGCTCGGGGGAGGAGGAGGAGGTGGTAGACCTGGTTTTTGTATTCACTGCCACCGACTTCAAGGCTGTGGGCACAACGGCCGGGTCGGCGGTATCCACCTCTTATCGATGAATGAGGTGGAGGCGCAGTATAGGCGCATGCAAGTCGAGCAAGCGGAGGAGCAGCGTCGGCACTCGCAAGACGGCGCAGTCGGCGTAGAGAAGCGTCACTGTCGCACGCAAGTCTAGAAGGCGGAGCAGCGTTGCCACATAGCCGACGTGGCAAAGGAGTGTGACTGCCGTTAAGCCGAGGCCGAGGAGCACAGGTTGGCCGAGCACGCCGATGCCTTAACCGTGGATGCGCTCCCGGCGGATCCGGAGATTGTGGCCCGGAACCACGCGATCTTCGCATCATTGGACAGCGCACGGCTTCGCCCACCGCCAACGACGACGAGGCCGGCCCCTCCAGCGCGAGGGTGATCAACATCCCCTCCGATGAGGAGTAGAAGTAGAATTCATTGATATGTATTGATGAATCTAGCTAGTTTAATGGCGATGCAGTAGTATGTACTAGATTAATTAACTATTCTAGCATGGTAGAAGCAGAACATAGTCTTATTGTTTGATTATGGAACGAAGTGGTTTAAATATGTGTTGAAACCAAATTTGTGTGAAAATATGTGTTTATTTTGTTAGGAAATAATTTATAGTGGATCAGTAATCTTCGAAAACAAAAAAGAGTGTGTCTAGAACACATCTGAATGTGTCATAGTTATTGCACATCTAAATGACTTAATCAAACTAAAAAGAAAAAGACAAAAGACAAAAAATAGGAGTTAATTAATCAGTAGAGGAGACAAAAGACAAAAGATATAGTTATTGCACATCTAAGTCATTGTCATCTACTCCCTCCGTTCCGAATTACTTGTCGCATGTATGGATGTATCTAGATGTATTTTAGTCCTAGATACATCCATTTCTGCGACGAGTAATTTGGAACTGAGGGAGTAAGTGAAATTACACCGGACTTAGATACGCAATACTTAAGGTACATCTAGCAAAACAGAACAAAAACAGGGGAACTAGATAGGGAGAAGGATTGGGGGGGGTGGGGGGGTGGGGGGGGGGGGGGGTCACACTGGCTGGTTTAGCAGCAGCAGCAGCAGGAGAGCCAATCATGGAGGAATCAGTGAAAGTGCTGGGCATCGAGATGCATGTAGCCAGGTTTGTGAGCATTGTCCATGGCAGCACTAGCCGCACACCCATATATAGCACCCAACATCCCAATCTGCATCCGCACGGCCGCACACACGCATCCCCTCCCGAGAGAGCGCGAGCGAATTTTCTCTCGGGGTCGGCCGGGGGCTCATCCGCGCGCGCGTGCATGGGTGTCGTCTACCTCTCCCCAAGAATCACATCGCAATCCACGACGACCGTGACTCGTCGCCGGTGATGCTTACACGAGAGAAAATCTAGAGCAACCAGCCGCCCGCCCGCCCGCCTCGCAGTCGATCGTGTCACCTCACCCTCGAGAGATTCTCTCCTCCATCTATCCAACGACAAGAGCCCCCTTTTAAGACCAAGGAGGAGAGGAGTTCCCCCAAACACTTCAGTTACCTTACCGTCCGTCATTCATGGAGTCGTCGTCGTCCGCGGCAGCCGTCGAGACGGCCGTCACGGTGCCGCCGCCGTCGACATTCGACGTGTCCAGGCGGCCGGACACGGCCGGGCTCGTGCTCAACAGCCCCCGGCCGCCGAGCCTGCGCGAGGAGCTGGTCGGCGTGGTCGGCAAGGCGTTCCGCCCGCACGGGAGCGGCCACGGCGGTGACCGCCGGCCGCCGCGGTGGGCGTGGGCCCTGGCCGCGCTGCAGGCCGTGTTCCCGGTGCTGCAGTGGGGGAGGAGCTACACGCTCAAGTCCTTCCGGAGCGACGTCATGGCCGGCCTCACCCTCGCCAGCCTCGGCATCCCGCAGGTACGCGCGCGCCACCGCCCAGCGCCACCGCTGACGCCATACGCGCGCGCTTCAGTTTTCTCTCCTCTTCCACGTACTAGCAACAGATTGCTAGCTTTTTGACCAGCATAGCATGCACCGCTGACATCAACAAGGAACATTAATTCAGTTTTTGCCTAGACATACCATGATGCTGAGAGTAATTAATCCGCTGCGTGCAGAGCATTGGATACGCCAACCTCGCGAAGCTGGACCCGCAGTATGGCCTTTGTAAGCATCACAAACCCGCCAGCTTTTCCTCCCTAAAATCTCCGGAAATCATTCGCATCGCCATGTTTTGTTTCGTTCGCACCGTGCTGTGCTGATGAATTCTTGTTGGCACGACGACGGACGTGACATGTGTGGTGGCGGCATGGGCAGACACGAGCGTGGTGCCGCCGCTGATCTACGCGGTGATGGGGACGTCGAGGGAGATCGCCATCGGGCCGGTGGCGGTGGTGTCGCTGCTGCTGTCGTCCATGGTGCAGAAGGTGGTCGACCCGGCCGCGGACCCCGTCACCTACCGCACGCTCGTCTTCACCGTCACCTTCCTCGCCGGCGTCTTCCAGGTCTCCTTCGGCCTCTTCAGGTACGTGCAATTGTTTACCGTGTTTATCTTTGAAAAGTTGACGTGCAGCTCTGCTCTGTTTTCAACGACGAATTGACTGACCGAGTGTGTGTGTGTGACTGCACTGCATGCAGGCTGGGGTTCCTGGTGGACTTCCTCTCGCACGCGGCCATCGTGGGGTTCATGGGCGGCGCCGCCATCGTCATCGGGCTGCAGCAGCTCAAGGGCCTCCTCGGCCTCTCCCGCTTCACCAACAGCACCGACGTCGTCGCCGTCGCCAAGGCCGTCTTCTCCGCCCTCCACGACCCAGTGAGTGTCCATCTCCGACGATAACCCTAAACATACCATATGAATTTCACCGTGCGGGCGGGCCTCCCAGTGATCGTCAACCAACCAGCCGTTGTCACATCAGTCTGCAAGCTTAAAATCCACAAGATTTACTACTCCAGCGCCACACTTTTACTCCCTTCGTAAAGAAATATAAGAAAGCGGTGATCTAAACGTTGTTATATTCCTTCACAGAGGCACCAACACCACAGGACTGAGTGACGCGCGCGGTAACAAGATTTAACGGATAATGGAACAAAATAAAGCCGTTTGAGTCACCATAAACGTCGCTCTCTTGTCTGCTTTACTCATTATATGCTATACTCAGTTGGACTTATTAGATGGTTGGGAGGCTTCAAAAAAGGGATGGTCGAGGTGCCACCAAAACTTATTATGCCAGATAGAAATGCTCGTCCCTATCGTCGTCTTCTCCGCAACATGCCGCATGATATTGGTGGCAAGGGACAAATGCGGTCTTAATTTCCCAGGCGCCCCGTGACACGCACAAGAATACAAGCACCATCACCATAGCACAAGCAAATAGCAAACCCTTTTCTCGGTTGGGCCCTTTCGGAGTTGTCGCCAACAAGAACAAGAATCCCCGTTAATTATAGCTCGCATCTGGTTGAGAATCCAGTGCTTGATTACATCGACTGTTTTCTGACAGGGCTTAATTAGACCCACTAAAATGTTAGAACAGTAGACCTCAGTCCTGATGGAGCAGAGATCTCCTCTCGTTAGGTAATGGTATTAGTGTCAAAAACGCTTTTATATTATGGGACGAAGGAAGTATAAGAGAGATATTGACTGAACAGGTCTCGTGAACAGAGCACAATGGTCAATAGGTAGAAGAAGCCTAGAGCTAAAGACAATTTAGTCTGTCCGAACCCTTGGAATGATTATGCAACTTGACAGTAAGATTTAATGGACCAAGAACATGACCACATGCATGCATAGTACTACTGTTTTTACTGTTTTGAAACCCACTGTTCGGGTATGCTCTCTCCGTTCGAAATTATTTGTCGCAGAAATGGATGTATCTAGATGTATTTTAGTTCTAGATACATCCATATCCGAGACAAGTAATTCCGAACAGAGGGAGTACCTTCGTGTGTACTCACCCGACTCTGCTACTGTCTGACTGTGTCTAATCTGACTTGTTCTGTCCAATCGATGGCAGTGGCACCCGGGCAACTTCTTCATCGGCTGCTCCTTCCTCATATTCATCCTCGCCACACGATTCATCGTAAGAAGAAGAAACAAATTAACCCCGATATCTCCAGTCACTTCATTCAGTGGATCGGAGATGCTTACGATATATATGCTGGAATCACTGACTGCAGGGGAGGAAGTACAAGAAGCTCTTCTGGCTGTCGGCGATCTCGCCGCTGCTCTCCGTCATCCTGTCCACGGCCGCCGTCTACGCCACCAAGGCCGACAAGCACGGCGTCAAGATCATCCGCGAGGTGCACGCCGGCCTCAACCCGAGCTCCGTCAAGCAGATCCAGCTCAACGGCCCCTACACCACCGAGTGCGCCAAGATCGCCGTCATCTGCGCCGTCATCGCGCTCACCGTAATCATCATCATCATCATCACACACAAAATTCAGCAGGTGTTTGGAGAAATGCAGGCTTGACCGAGCAAGTTTTCAGGAAGCCATTGCCGTGGGGCGATCTTTCGCCACGATAAGAGGGTACAAGCTCGACGGGAACAAGGAGATGATCGCCATGGGCTTCTCCAACGTCGCCGGATCTCTATCCTCCTGCTACGTCGCAACAGGTGATCGATCGATGCCTGTAAATCCTCCGGAAAGAAACAAAATGTATCGTGTCTGACGGACAGGCGTGTTTGCTTGCAGGCTCCTTCTCCCGGACCGCCGTCAACTTCAGCGCCGGCGCCAGGTCGACGGTGTCCAACATCGTCATGGCCGCCACGGTGTTCATCGCCCTGGAGTTCTTCATGAAGCTCCTCTACTACACGCCCATGGCGGTGCTGGCCTCCATCATCCTCTCGGCGCTCCCGGGGCTGATCGACATCCGAGAGGCCTGCAACATCTGGAGGGTCGACAAGATGGACTTCCTCATATGCCTCGGCGCGTTCCTCGGCGTGCTCTTCGGGTCCGTCGAGATCGGCCTCGGAGTCGCGGTAAATACCGATCGATCGACATTGCCTTTGCTCTGAATGATCGACTGAATCATACCTACATACATTCATGATAGTATCTTCCAGCAGTTCTCTGACATTCTTAGGGCTGACCCGAATGCAGCTTGCCATATCGTTTGCAAAGATCATCATCCAGTCCCTCCGGCCTCAGGTGGAGGTTCTGGGCAGGCTGCAAGGGACAAACACCTTCTGCAGCGTCAGGCAGTACCCCGTGGCGTGCCGGACACCGGCCGTGCAGGTCATACGCATCGATACGTCCTTCCTCTGCTTCATCAACGCGACTTTCATCAAAGAGAGGTACCAACCAATGTGATCAAAGAAAGTTAACCTGGCATTGTGTGAAGTTCGATGTGAGTGCTCATATGTATAGGTGTTGTTGATTCAGGATCATGGAATGGGTGAGGGCAGAAGTGGACACATCCAATGAGAAGGTCAGGGAAAGGGTGCACTCAGTTGTTCTTGACATGTCAAGTAAGCATCTACAGAGAAGTTTTATACTAAGTGCTAAACAGATACTGAACATTCCAAAGACATATATCTGATTCATTCATGCTTCTGGTCTGCAGATGTGGTGAACATTGACACTTCTGGACTTGTGGGACTGGAGGAAATTCACAAGGAGCTTGCGTCTCTGGGCATACAGGTGAAGTGATTTACTGATGAGCATCAAATTGTAGCTTTGTCCAAGAAAAAAGATCTCCAAGTTATTACTAGTCAAAATATCTCACTCTTGTGTTAAAAAAATTGTCTGCAGATGGCCATTGCCAGCCCAGGATGGCAGGCAATTCAGAAGATGAAGCTGGCACACCTTGTTGACAGGATAGGGGAAGAATGGATTTTCCTGACAGTAGGTGAAGCAGTGGAAGGGTGTCTAACTGCACACAAAGGCAGTGCTATGGAGTGTTGAGTGTATGCTAGTAGAAATAACACCATTTGCTGTGGATTTGTATCAAGTGAACATGGTTTGCATAGCTCCGCAAATGCTTTACAAACAGTAACAAACGCAACAATGACAGTATGTATGTTCCGTAGAAATCAAACGCATTTAACTGAAGTGGTATACAGTCGTCTTTTTGTGACTATACTCACTTAAAATCTATATATGTATCTATTTCATATTCCACTATGTAGTGTAAGAATAACTTTGGATATTGGTTGTTGGATTGAGCCGATCCGTCAGCGGAGAGGCGGCAAATCCCAGCACCATGGGCCGTTGGATATCTTCTTCACCACGCAAGAATCTTCCACAAGTACTATTCATAAGATTTCATGGTTGGCCTTAAACACATTGCACAATATGTGCAAACATCAGAACAAAAGGAATTCTCATTTGTTGCAGAATCTTGCATACTTTAATTCTCCAAATTGATTTTCTTCTACAATAATCACCGTTCATATTTACTTTATGGGTTACAATGCACAGTGTGCGTAAATCACGAAACATAGGCACTGCTCTTATGTGCTAGACTATTCCATACTTTAGTTTTCTCGTGCTTTTCTTCTTCTAGAAACATTGCCATTAATTAATTTGTACTTAACAAAAATTCTTTTGGCTAATGGCATGACAACACCTTAACTACATTTATATTTGGAGATGCAGGTGTAGTTATTCTTACAGTTATCTACACAAAATTGTAATTTAAAATATTTAAAGGAAATGTGCTACACATATACTCCCTCCGTCCCAACTAAAGCGACTCAATTTTATACGAACTTTGTACTAAAGTTAGCACAAAGTTGAGTCACTTATTTTGGGACGGAGGGAGTATTTCACATGAGTGTTTTATGTAATATATATACCATATATACAATTATTGAATACTGTTAGCTATAGTTTGATCTTCGATGGAATGCAATACAAGAATTAAATCTGCATCTTGAACCATATCGAGTTGTGCGGCCCGGATCAACCCAATATAGTTTCGTTCGTTCATCCCAGGCCTCCCGACCAGCCCACCCTTGTACTCAGGTCACCTCCCGACCGGCCTACATTGTATGCAACTTTACACAAGAAACGACATTCTGAAGGTCACTGAAGACTGAACACATTTCTCGCGCATGCTTCTCGCCTGAATTTTTTGGGGTTGACCCTTGGATCCAATTAAGCGGTGAAAGGAACGCGTCATGCTTGGCAACCTTGATTCCACAGCGAGTGGACGCGCCACCTTGGCTTCAAGTTGCATTTGCACAATGTGGTATATTCTTCAACGTGCCCACTCAACTATTTTCGCGTGTCATATATATGATCCACTCTACCTAGGCAGTATCTTTGCCGTGCCTTTGGGGTTGCATAATGCCCCTTCCGGACCCTCTGGAAAAAGGAATGACACTGCAAAAAGATGCTGTTAGTTGGTCGCACGGGGTGCCATTCGTTTCGTTTAATCGATAAGTCGACTTATTATATCCAAACAAAGAACCATTCAGTGTTGGTGAATGCTCCTTCATTACTTTGTAGGTGAGAAGTATCGATGGTATGTTGTCTATCTGGCATGTACAACATCACCAAGGTTAATTAGAGGCACAAGTGATGTCATCATCCTATAACTATGCGTGTTATCATCCTATGGTTAGGTGAATCCTATCTAACTTATTTTTCTGGGAGGTGAGCAATCATATTGTTCTTCTTTGAAGCTCAAGAGTCAATAATCCACTCATTTCATATTAATATTTCTTCATAAAACTGGAGCATTTGTCCTTGCAATCAAATTTTCATATGCTTCTTCTCTGAAGCTCAAGAATTCACTCATTTTATATTCATAATTTCTTCATATATATATTGAACTGGCTATACAGAAAGCAAGTGATGGCTGCTTCTCCTTTCCAGAATGCTGGCATCACAATTCTCACTCATGTAGTCATGTCATTAAATCATCAACAGTTGGAGTTCTGACCTCTGCAATGCTGACAGTGTTTTTCCACTAGCAGCTCTAGCACGGTCCATTATAAACAATGATGCCACCAGAATATGTTCATGCATTCTTGCACGTTACTTTCATCGTGGCGGTGAAAATCCAATGCTAAGTCTCAGTTGGACGATGAACGAATTGAGTGTCTAGGATAAACTTGGGAGACATTTGAAATCCTTTTGAGCCGAAAAACAGAGGATTTGCACCCTGCATTTTCCATCACACATTTAAGCTGTAGCTGAAGCTTTGCGGTGCACTCGAAGCACACATGCAGAGCCAAAGAAACTCATCGTTGTCAATTCAATTATCAGAATGCGGTGAGCCCCCTGTGCACACTGAATGTGTTACTTTAGAGTAAATGAGTAATAATAGGTGGCTCTTCCAAATGTGCCGGCTTCTTTCTTGGGCAATACTGCCCAACATGAACCAAGAGCACTGCAGATGACACCATGTATGGCCAGCATACAGCGGTCAAACTCACCTGAAGCACCCAAGATTCAAGCCCACTCGGTGCTACTCACCTGAAACCTTGGAGGCCGTGACCCCTACTCCCCAAGCAACTGTGTTTTCTTCTTTTAGGATTTTCAAATGTAGTGGATGTTTTCAGGTATGAATGTACAACACTTTAATCAACAAGTTTCCCAACAAAATAGAATGTTGCACGGTCCTAAGAATGAGGAACTATATTCTAACAAGACAGATCATACATCAAAAATCATTGTTGCGATTCCGATTGCCCAGTATTCTAGTGAAGCAAATGGTACATCAAAATTGAGGCATGGTGGTGCCACAGGGTTTTGGAGAGGTTTCTCAGGGAGATTCTACATATTATAGCCTGCTTCCCAACTTCTGCTCCCCTCTTACCCCTTCTGGAGAGGTTTCTCTGGCGATTACAAAACACCAGAATCAGACAATCTCAATTCCAAGCGGCAGCTTCAAGTCCGCTTCTTCTTCTTCTCCGATCTACCACTGTCTTGTCCTTTTCTTTTCGATTTTTCATTTTCCCTATGCTTCTCTTTCTTGTCTGCACTTGATTTGCTGGATTTTACACTGATAACGCCGCTTGCAGACAATTTCTCATTCTGCAGAGCCTTCTCAATCTCATGGTCATCGCTTTTAATCGCATACTTCTGCAGTAGCTTTGGGTCCACAGTTGCTTCATCCACGACTCTTCTTTTCTCCTATATTAGGCCCACAGAAACATTTATCAGTCATCCTGCATTATAATTTAACAATGTGAGGAATGTATCTCTGAAACCTCACCTTCACTTCCTGAGCAGCTTCGTCAAGGTCTTCGTCCATTGATCTGCTAAGTGGGGCTTCAATCTGAATACAACAAAAACATAGCACAAACAGGTCAAACAATGAAGTTGGTATAAAACTATTCCAAAGTAAAGACCATGCTCAAATTTTTATATGTGAATAAACCATAAACTTTGCTCTGCATGCTCAACATTATAACATGATGCAAAAACCAAAACCCAAAGAGTAAGGTTTCTTACTTCCTTGAGTCTCGGTAAGGTTGCTTCAATTTCCTTTCCTGCAGTGTTATTAAGATAACCATACAACTTCTTCATTGTCTTGATGAAGTTAGATAGAACTTGTTCCCTTTCTATGCCAAGCTCTTCCTGTCAACACAAAAAAACATAAGAATTGCCGACCTGTTTGATGACAAGTTCTAAAGGATTGTGTTTGAATGGAATCAACTTGAGCTAACCTTTGTAGCACCTATGTCTTTGTCCTGCAGACCCATACAGAACAAAACTGAAGCTTGGGCACCATGTAGGGTTACAGGAAGCTTCTCTGAGAAGTACTCATGTGCTAGGATAGGGACAAGATCCAAAATCTACAAAACAAAAATATTCAAATTGGAAAAGTGTCCTCCACATATAGCTATACATAGGTTTATAGAGGAGATTCACTCCGCATACAGGAAAAGTTTTCCAGTTTCATTGGAGACACATTTCAGGAGATAGAATAGACTAAGCAGGAAGAAAAGAAGACAACCTCAGATATAAACCCCAAAGATCAAAACTGTATAGCTAGGAGGCAACAATTATATAGATAATAATTACAACTAAGCGCATTAGGGAGCCATGATTTGCAGCGCAGGTATAAAGGGAAAACTGCCAGATGTTACAGTCTTTCAAGGGAAACATATTGTGAGAACTGCATTCAAAATAGAGATGCTCCATTTATTTCATCAAGTTCTTACCAGATGATAATCGACCAAGTTGTTTGAATATGCTTCTAGCCGCTTCATGTCATGTGGGGATAATACATCTCTCAATAACTTCAATGTAGTACTGGTATCATGTTCTGAAGGCTCGTGGTGTGAAAAATCTATTTTTGAAGCCAAAACACTAAAAACATAACAAAAAAATATTATTAGACAAACACATGCCTTTTGCTAAGAGAACAATATGAAGGTTAAAGCACATGTTTTTTGCTAAGAAAACACACCTCATTGCAAGCTTAAAGTTGAGATGCCGGAAAGATGTTCCCAAAAGCCGCCTGAACCTCTGTCTGAAATCTGAAAATATTGCTTTCAAACTTAGCTAGTGGAGTAAAAGTGTGTTTCTAAAGCAAAAGCATGCTGTGTAACAGAAGCAAGCAATACTATCTTGTGCATCTATCAGCCAAGGCAAAAAAAAGAGACCAATCAATGCCCTTTCTATTCGATTTGATGTATACAGTTACCACTCAAACAGCCGCAATTCAAAATGCCATGTGCTACAAACTGTAACAAGAACTCTCAGGCAATACCTTTATAAAATGGCTCCAAAAATCCAAGTTGAATTGAATCACCAGCTTTGATGTCATCACTATTTAAGGGACTCAAGGCCATACAGGTATGCTCGCCAGTAACAGCACTCTAGGAAACAGAAATAGCAAATTAATGCACATGATAAAAGAACAGAGAGGGTAACAAAGAAGCTCATGGAGTAATCAGATTAGATCATTACTGGAATCTGGCCCACATAGAATGGATAGAAGCTGTGCTTCCGCCAAAACCGGAAAAGCTCTTGTGTCAACCCGAAAGATACACCAAGGTAATGGAGCTTTTCGGGACGACGATCCTCAAGATTAACAAGGAGTGGTGGAAGATTTGCCCTAGGTTTTATGCTCTCTTCTAGGAGAGAAGCCTGCAAGAACATATACAGAACTTGAGTATACAGACTTGAGGAGGAGCAGAAGCCATACAATTATGGCAGCCGTAATAAGCAAACAAGGTTGTAAAAATCCTTAAAATTCTTACATAACCAAATACATAAAAAAATGCACAAATGCATATCAGGTTAATTTTGTTTGAAGTATAAAATACAAAATCAGAACCAGGTATATTATAATAATTGAACATCAAGCTGCCACACAAAGATTTATCCCCAAGTTACCTTCTCTGCAGCTTCAGAAACTGTAACATCAGGCTCTTCATCTTCCTCCGCATCTTTAAATACTGTCATTTCTCCTTGATAATAACTTTAAAACCAATAAAATAATATGTATTTGTCAATAAACTGGGAATGGATTAAGCTTAAATAATCTGACAAGTTGAGTTTAGTATTTATGCTATACAAATACTACCCTTGTGCTATGAAGGCTCCTCTAGTTTGACATGAACTAGCTACTAGGGAAAATTATGCTATGCAAATACTACCTGAAAGGTACCTCTTGCCAGTACCACTCCAAACAACATTTATGGGAATGCCATTACATTTTCCATCCAAGGTTCTCCATAACTGCCCTGGTTCTCCAATCTAACCTATGCCAGACAACTAGGTTGCTACACAACCTGATACTACCATACGGAATTTCCCAAAACGTGGATACGTTTTTACATAGAGAATAAATTCAGAAGTAAATGAATACCCTTGTGGTTTTCTTTGTCATATGGAGGCTCCTCTAGTGCTCCTGCATTTTGAGCTAGAGCTTCCAACTGTAGAACTACTACCGCTAACTAACCTGCCCGACAAGAAGGGAGAAGAGATAGAGAGGGTAACAGGAGGGGGGGGGGGGGGAGGGGGGGGGCGCGCTCACTGATGGGAACAGCTCCGCTAAGATCTGGGATTGAGCAGTGGTGGTGCTCAGATCGCACACAACGGAGGGGGGATTTGCACTGTGTGGGCATTCACGGAGTGTGATGGGTATGGTGAGAAAGGATTGTTACCCGGACTGAAGTAGAGGATTAGGGTTAGACACGTCATAGAGATATTGGGGAGTATACCAGAAGTATTGACCTGAGAAAATAAGAGTTTCTCCAATACAAGCAGGACGCAGGTCCAGGCGTACTCAAAGTATCGAGGCGGTCCACACATCTTACTACTGTCAGGGTCTCCCCTGCAGTTTTGCACTAAAAAACAGTATACTCCTCTGACATGGCAATTTTCTGAAATACTGGTAGAAATGTACACCACATCCATCACTAGGAGCCAGGACCCAGCCGACACATACCCAACACCTCCTAAGCTGTGCGCTGCTGCACTTTCAGGGCTGACACCGCTTTCCCAACATGGGTCACTGCCACTGCACCGCGGAGAGGGTGATGAGTTCCCACATTAAAACAAGCTACGTGCTACATTGCTGGTTGAGAATCGCCCAGCAAAAGAATGCTAAAGATCAAGGTTCAGTGAACGGCAGTGAGGAGTGAGCTACGCCTGCTGTTTTATCTACATTGATCATTTCCGAGGGAGCAATCACACTACAGCGATTGTACACTATCATCCGATTTGCCTCGTGATCCAGAGCCAGCCAAGTCTGCTCCCCTCAATCTGCATGGTTTCTGCACGATGCAGGAGACGAAATCCATTCCAACTGCCGGACAATATGGGCCTGCCATTACTCTCTCCATCACAAAATGATGTTACTAGCCTACTATTAAGTGCACACAAGTCAAGCCCACATGGCAGCAAGCCCAACGCCAACAACGGCAAAAAGGACTTTCAAACCACTAACAAAGACACTGGGGCACAATACGTGAAAGTAATAATATTTTAACAAACTTATTTGTTTGGGATGATACCGAGCAAAGAAGCAACTACAGAGCTGCCCCATTTCCTTTCTTTGGAATAACAACAGTCTAATTAATCATCAAATTGGACTTAAAAGAAATTGTAAGAGCATCAACTGATAAAGGCATAGATGTAGTAAGAAAAGGAGCAGTGTATAACCTTGATAAAAGTTTGACAGCAGCAGAACCATACCCAAGCTGCGTTAAAAAGGAGAGCATTAGAACAAGGAGTGGTGTTTTTCAGACATTAGCATGGAGTGATGTTAACATAGGTATTGAATCACATCCAATAGAGGCAAAAAAGCCTACCCTCAGGGCACTTGGATGAACAGCGATTCGTACTATTCGAGCTCCTGATAGACTGGGAAATACATTGTCTTGAAATTGTTCACAAAACTTCCATGGAATTTGATCACCGGAAGGCGCATGGCCCTCATTTAGGCTTCTGATAGCTGATTTTCGAGATATTTGTCCTTCCAGGCAGACCTGAAAATTCCAAACAAGCTCTAACAACTTAAAATGCCGAGATTGCGTGTATACACTATCTAGTATGATCTAATCTCAATTGCTAGATGAACTAAGTGGATTGCCCATGCCTTGAAGGTGGAAGGTATAGGAATACAAACAGACCTTGGATGGTGAGTTTAATCAGTAGCACAAAACCAATTAGTTCAAGTAAGACAATAGCTATAATTTTTCACAGAACTACAAGAGTATCAGAAAAAATGGCAGTAAACCAGTAACATAACATAGTATGAGATAAAACTCTGAAGCAGTACGGCATGATATTAGAAGAAAAATAAAATTGAAAGTAAAAAAGAAATATATTTAAGTTATGTCAAACCAAACTGTCCAAAAATCTGATCCAGCTACGTCTAATTTCTATTTACAGTGTGTTGTGCATCTGAGGCAGACATCGGTAATAGGCAGAAATCATTGTTATGCTCATTGCACCCTGTAACTTGTGAACGCTCCAACGAAGTAACAAAACATTCTAACTTATAAAGGGTACATGATTTCAGGTAAGAAATATGTCTAGTACTATGTTTTTAAGGCGACGCCTTACCGCCTTAGGGAGGGGGGGCGCTTTGGCGCCTAGGCGGGCGCTTTGGACGCCTAGGCACCCAAAGCGGTCGATTTTCCAAAGCGGAGGGGGAGCGCTTCGACGCCTAGGCGTCGCCTTAGGGACGCTTTAAAAACATAGGTCTAGTATGCGCAGGCAGCGATTTACCACTTCAACAGTCAACAGAAAAATCCCAGTTTGCTCGACTACAAAACTAAGGTAGAATATTTTGTTCAAACACACGTGACCCCCATCAGAAACGAAGGTAAAATAGCATATTAGTTAAATAACTAAGAATTAAAACCACCCAATGGCAATCGTCCAGAGAAAAATTCAATATAAGATCCTCCATAGATAATCAGGACAAAGTATCCAAACCTGAATCACGCACAAAATATCCGGGAGCTGGTTTTCGGACTCATTAACTGGGCCTAACATATACAGAACAGAACACGCGTTAGTATAGAGTAATAGTGTTACCATAATAAAGAGGTGAGGTTGCAGAACAATTTGGTCCATACCGAGCAGTACAAAAAGGTGATGTGCGGGTGCATCAGCCATTAATTGCAAGTCATTAGGTGAGTTTTTGTAGTGAGAAGCAACATAAAGTGCCATCATCCGCTGAAATATTAAGTATGCAGAATAAATATCCATTTAGAGACATGTAAAACTAATGCACATAATTACAAGGAACACAGAACATCTTTAGTTCATACCTGTAAAAATACCTCACTCTCCTTGTGATATGAGAAAAGTGTGTCCCGGTTGACATAATACAGCTGACAGTGTTCTGGATGAGGTAGCCTAAAGAAAACCAGGTTTGGTTGCTAAACACACGGCGGTACAAGAAAATAGATGTACAACACCACAAGAAACAACATGACTTACCTACTGATATTTGGAATGGAGTTTGCAAGGTCCAAACAAAGTAACTCGTTAAGCCAGGTTTCAATAGGATCACCAGAGGCATACCTAATGGATTCATTCAATTCAATTTTTTTAAACAGCCTGCCTACAAACCAAAATAAAGCAAAAGGCACGTGTAAACCATCCAAATATTCAGAAGGTTCTTTCAAATGTAGACAACTCATTTATAGATGAGAGCAAGACGACTCTTACTGGAACTGGGTCCATCACTTGAAGCTGATGGCTGGCTTTGGGATTCTAACTGCTGGAGGAGTTTCAAAGACAAGGATCGGCCTGTCCCTTCATACCTTCAATAAAAATATCCAGAATGATCACTCCCATGATTTATGGTTCTAGAGCATTAGTAACTGAAAGCAATCATACCCGTTGACAGTGGAAGATAGGAAAACAAGATATGGGCCAAGCAAGGCTTTAACAATTGGCAATGGAATAGCGGCAGCTTCATCAATGACAAGAAGTTCAACTTGAGAAAGCTTTCCATGATCATGTGGTTTCATATACTGCAAACATTAGAAACTTTAGAACCAGTTCACAGATGCTAAGCAAAGTGATGTTCAACAGTACAAAATATGTCTACATCCCTCCCTTTTCAAACCATTTCAGCATTGAATGAGCCCCAGTTTAATTAGTTTTTGGAGACGATTTGAAATCAGATGAAATTAAGGGTAATTAGTATAAGCGTAGGGCATAAACGTAAGCTTAATTTCTCATCTACAGATCTGATCTTTTTGGATGGAGAGATGGTTTGGATCAAACCCTAACTTGTACTTTTATTAGTAGTACAAGATATGAGCAGACACTTCATAAGAATTAAGCAATAGTCATAATGGCGCCTAGCAAGGCTAGAAGGTTCCAATCCTCAGCGGCTCTTCAGCTGTTAGATTATTGAATATCAATCTACTAAAAAGCAGCTAAAGCAGACAACACATCAATACCATATTTTCATCTGTACATCAGCTAAGCAAAGATGAACTATGGTTCTCAGGAATAGCAGGATCTTGATAAGTAAATAATCAAACTAGTTGCCACCATTGTCGAGGGCATAACTATGTAAGCTTTATCTTAAAGCAGCCAAAGTCTTTTAAGTTCTTGCTTTAGAAATTTAACTTCCAAGGCTTTCCAGGGAAGCTAAAGGATCCCTTTGAATCCCTTTGAACATAGAAGCTGAAGTCCTTCACCAATTCACTATGAAGTTAGATTCTAAAAGCTAAACATCCCAGAAGGAGCAGAAGTGGTAGGCTGGTAGCAACCAACTAGTAGTTTTACTAATTTATTATTACCTGGATTGTTTGACGATGTTGCTTATGGACGTTTATTTGTATTATTGCTTTCCTGAGATTTGGATCTGAACTCTTCACTACATCATAATGCAAATGCTCCTGAAAGGGGGAAATGAAGCACAGATGCGTTCACATAGCATGTGTTTAAACTTTGACAACAAGACAAAATATTAGACATATACCTTGTACTCCATTGCATTTAGTCCTTTGCAGACAAAATCAAATAGTGTATTTAAGTTCTCAGGACTTGGTGCGGTGACAAATATATTTGAATACCTACAAAGACAAATCATTAGCCTCAACGAGAGGAACACATGAAATGAAAAACATAAATAACACAACTGAGTTAAGCTTTACCCAGCTGCGATGGCTCCAGCAATAGCAAGACCAAGGGCAGCTGATTTCCCACGTCCACGAGCAGCGAGCAAGGCAACCGTGCTCCTAAGGGACTTGTCCAAAATAGAGTCTAGGAAATTGATAACAGCTTTACCCTGCATATATTGTTTTTCAGTTTTGAGTTTATGACCAATAAAAAAACATGACTTAAGGAAAATTTGGACAGGGTAAAAGGCAAATTGTACCTGATCCATTGTGCAACACTTTCCGATTAAAGGGCCAACCGGGAAGTCTTCACGGAATTGATCTTTTAGGTCTTTCAACTCTCGTTCCCTTTCAGACAATCCCTCAGAATCCTAAACACATGATAATAAAATATGCATGTCTTAGATGACCAAATTGGCACAAATAGAATTTTCAAGAAATGCATAATTTCACCAGCTGAACCTCATACCTCATTCTTTGTAACTGGTTGTATAAATTTCATGTGAGATGATATAGGCAGAATGTTGAGTTCATCATCCATCACAATACATGCTTTGCATGACGCTATGGACAGCAAGAACCTTTCGTTGAACCTTGTGGCTGCCTGAGTATGAGACTCTGTTCGGAACCTTTCGTGTACATCCTGTTAGCACAAGGACCATGTGAGTTTAATTTAGCTTAGCAGGACAGGGAGGGGGCAAAGAAGCTAATCAACAGCATTGAATCAAATGAAATTGGATCACGCAGCAATAGCGAACGAACGCCGCGACAGAAAAATGAGCTCACCATAACCATCGTGTAGAGACTGGTCAGCGAGGAGAGCGAAGAGAGCAGCAGGATGACCAAACCACCGCCCTCAACGGTCTCAATGGTCCTGGCCAGAAGGTTCGGCGTCAGCGCCTCGAAGTCCTGCAGAGAGCAAACACACAGTCAGTTTCAGGCAGAGCACCACAGACAAGCAACATCCCCGCAAAACAGCGAAACCGCAGCCTCTGAAGCCATCATCATACCTGCAGTATGCACATGCCAAATGTGTTGCCGAGGACCCTCTCCGAGTCCTTGTACATGCAGTAGGTGATGTCGGAGGTCTCGAGGAAGAGGGAGAAGGGGTCGGCCTTCTCGGGGTCCATGAGGCCGCGCTGCATGAGCTTCTTGATCTGCTTGGCGCGCTTCTTCCGGTGGCTGCTGATCTCGAGCTTGTTGCGGTAGCACCAGAGCACGGAGGGGCGCGACTTGACGCGGGACTTGGCCAGCATGTAGTTGAGGTTGACGATCTGGTCGCGCGACTTGTCGCCGACGATGATGAACATGGACCGCTGCCGCTGCCGCACGCCGTTCTCGATCAGCGTGCGGATGCGCTCGTCCACCTTCTTCCTCATCCTCGCCGCCGCCGCCGCCGCCGCCGCTCGCCGGTTCTTTCTCGTGAATGGGGATTGGGAGGGACGGGGTTTAGCTAGGGTTTTCCGGCTGCCGGCGTCCACCTGATATGACGGGACGGAGAGGAGGAGGGGAACCGGGAGCGTGGACGGCCGGATGCGTGTGCCTTCGACGGTCCAGATGCCCCCATTTCTTCCGGCGAGAGCGCTCTCTGGCCTCTGCGGTGGAATGGGCTGTAGAACTGCGGCCTGCTAAATTGGGCCCACAGCCCAACTTCCGTGGTCATTTTCGTAGGCCCGACCCCGCCCAGCCCAACTGTGTTAAGGGACCCACGCGCAGAGAGGCTATACGCGGGCTCCACCGAAGTTTTCTCAGGGGCTCAGGGCTTTCTCTCCCGAGCCAAACACCGCCGCCACCGCCGCCGGAAGAGGGGGGTTCGCCGCTGGCAAGTCTTCCAGGATGGGGTACCACCGCAATAGGCGCGGGCGTGGATCCTCGTCGTCCTCCTCCTCCTCCTCTTCGCGCCGCACCAAGCAAGAAGCCTCGTGGTAACTCCACTTCCTCCGAGTGCTAGTTAGTTTCCAGTCCAAAGAGCTCTGCCTTTCTCTAGGTCTCTGCTTAAGGGCCTGTAGGATTTTGCTCGAATTTTCGGGCCGTGGCTTTAGCAGTTAGACTAGGTTTCACTCGTGTTTAGCTGATCGCAGTGATGCGGAGAGGATGAAATGTATGCTTCAGTTGAAGTTGCGAATTTGGAAACATATTCTAGAAAAAAAAAACGGGAGTAAAATAACATTCTTTTATCTTCAATTTCAGCGATGATGCTCCTGGGACATCACTTCCAAGGCAGGAAGGTACAAATTCCCTGGAACTTCCCGGTTGTTTATGGACAGCTCTTGCTTTTAAACAGGCTTATGATTGACAAATTGCTATGTGAAATTGAGATGCGTTTAGACGAAAATATACCGCTCGTAAATTGAGATGCCACCTGAATTCCATTCATTTATTGACCGGAGTTATTTCATAGGTTACAATTTACTGGAGTTTAATACGAGTAGCTCATAAACTATAGTGGTACTACTTATTGGATGCAACGTCGCAGTTATATAAACAGTGTAGGCTGCGGTCAAATCCATATTGGGACTCGTGAGCTTCATGAAATTGCTTTACAGTTTACAACATTCCTGAAACCTTAGTATTGATAATGCTATTTTGATTTTCCAGACAACGCCGAAGAGGAATCTAATAGCCCAAAAATTCAGCTTGCAATGTGGGTAGGTATGATGTTTTCAATTCTTCTTATGCTGCTCATTTGACAGTCTGTGTAAGCTCTTTGTGTTTATTTATAGGACTTTGGGCAATGCGATGCTAAAAGATGCACTGGTCGCAAGCTTTCAAGATTTGGGCTGTTAAAGGTAAGGCACCACTTGGTTCACAACATCTAAAATTCAAAACTCTTTCCCTCCTCTCAAAACCGAGGTACCTGCTAAAATAGAAAATAAGAAAAAGTAAACTACACATACTGCATGCACATGTATAGAGTCAAGGTCAGTTAATATCATCAAGCTGATTCTTCTATGCTTTTAGTAAATTATACTCTTCTTACGACATGCTTTCTCTAACAAGTTTGTTGTTTGTCTTGCAGGAGTTGCGAGTTACGAATGGTTTTGGTGGTGTTGTTCTCAGGTAATCCATTAGATATGCGAATCATCTGAAACTCTTTGAAGCTTAGTTTTCTGATTTCTCTCAGTCAGGTTATCCTATATAAGTTTCTAAAGCGTTGGTTACTGTGAAGCTGTGTGATATGCGAATCATCTGAAACTCTTTGAAGCTTAGTTTTCTGATTTCTCTCAGTTAGGTTATCCTATATAAGTTTCTAAAGCGTTGGTTACTGTGAAGCTGTGTGAAGCTAAGTTTTGTGATTTCTCTCAGTTTGGTAATCTTTTAAAACTTGTAAAATAAGCTAAACATGCTCATGTAAACTTGGCCTTTGAGATACATATTTACTCCAGCTGATTGTTTTCCTTCTTTTGCTTTCAGCCCTGTTGGGACACATTGTGTGTCCAAGGAAGATCATCCTATCGTGCAACGAAAAGGATTGGCCGTGGTTGATTGTTCTTGGGCACGTTTAGATGATGTCCCTTTTGTGAAACTCCGTTGTGGTGCTCCTCGTCTCTGTAAGATCATCGTATTTAAGTAAATCCACTAAGGAGGTGTATCATTGTATTTTGATTTAGAAATGTGGGATTATTTTCTCATACCTGTTTTGCATGAACTACACATAGCAGACAAGTAAGATGGTTAACTAGTTGTTATTTGTAAATTTATCATTGGGTCATGCATCCCTTCGAGTCAAAGTTCCAGACTCTCCCTGCTCTTTCAGTTTATATTTTAGAACATAACTTTGGCATGCTTTCATAGGAAGTCTTTTTTTGCCTTGTTTCCCTTTAACCAAAATTAGGTTCATAATTAGTTCCTGTCGCAAGGCTTTGCCTCTTGTAGATCTGTGTGGATTCATTAAATTGTATGTTTTATTCTACTGTTTGCAGTGCCATGGTTGGTAGCAGCAAACCCTGTAAATTATGGCCGGCCATGTCAGCTTTCCTGTGTGGAAGCTTTGTCAGCAGCCCTCATAATATGGTAAATTTTCTAGCCTCACTTATCTAGAATTGTTTGTTAAGCTATTGATGTAGATAAAAAAATCATAAGTTGGTGCTTTGAGCTATGATATTACTTCTAGGCTTTTGAGATGTGACAGTTTTGGGCATTTTGTTGTTGACGAACTGGTTTAGTGCCTAAACTTTCTCCCAAATGTTCAGTTAAATTGTACTTCCTCCGTTCCTAAATATAAGTCTTTTTAGAAATTTCAATAAGAACTACATACGGATGTATATAGACATATCTTAGAGTGTAGATTCACTCATTTTGCTCCGTATGTAGTCCGCATTGGAATCTCTAAAAAGACTTGTATTTAGGAACGGAAGGAGTAGGTCTGAATCTATGGTGTGACATATCCAGCGTGTGAATTCGTGGTTCAGGATAGTGCTAGTTATTTTCTGCCATGGTTTTAGCTTATGTTATAACTATATTCGCAGTGGGGAGGAAGAGACAGGAGAACAGCTGCTTGCGAAATTCAAGTGGGGTCACTCATTCTTATCACTTAACAGGTCAGTCCACTAACTACTTTTTTGTATCACATGTAGGTTTGTAATGAAGTTTAGACTATGTACACCATTCTACTTATTTATGGGTAGTGTAAGCAATGAGATGGTTGAATGTACCATTGTCCTGCAAGACGCAAAAACCCAATGATTGTTAGTATTACATAGATGAAGCAAATTAATTTCTGGTCATACATGCTAACTGCTGACCTAATCACTAGCAATCAGTGATGGTGCCACGATAGGGCACTTTGCTGCATATTTTAGTTTATCCAGCATTCAATCATCTTAGTTTGAATGCAATACCCAAATTGTGCACTATCTACCCTTCACATTAACTAGCCTGAATTCTTCATACAGAACATGTTTCATTTACGTAATGTATTAGGTCAGGTTTTCACACCATTTCCCTTGTAATAATGTGCAGGGATCTGCTGAAAGCATACTCCAAGTGTGAAAATGGCACCGAGATAATCAACGTGCAGAACTCGTGGCTGTCAAGCGCATCTAGTGTTTCAAAGTCACCTGTAAACGGTAACAACCACATTGCATCTCAGAGCATTAGAATTTTGGCAAAAATCTATCCATACGCAAATTGTGCTAAGATTGGTTCTGCGGACATTGATTTTACTTTTGTTGTTATTTGTGCATCACAGTGGCAGATAAACCACACCGAAGCACAGAGGAAGGATCAGATTCTGAATCTGACGATGGCTTGCCCCCTCTGGAAGAGAACATGAACCACTTGGACCTTAGCGAGGACGAAGAAAGTGAAGAGGAAAGTGAAACTGAAAACGAAGGGATTACCGACGCGAAATGATGTTTGTTTGTCCGAATCAAAATAAGATCCAGGTCTCTTGAGGTGTTGGTCGTGGATCTGAAAACAATCTATCTCTGTACACTCGTATTGCTTGCTTGCTTCGTGTAACAGTAGATGTATTTTTCTTTTCAGGGATTCGTGTACCAGTATATGTGAGTGTAAACTGTAAACACACACACTCTCTTTGAGAACACGAGTGCGTTGATTTAGACCATATATATGTTCCCATTATTGTTCCATCCGTATATTAACCAATGAGCACTCTCATTAGAGCATACATATATGATTGTCCAGTACATAAACGTAGTTGATCAGCACGAGCCTGTATGTATCCTCACGTGTGAACGCGTTGTCGTATCTCGCAGCGTTATTGTACGAACGTGCGTGCGTATGCATGAATGAGTAAGCAAAAAGTGCTGCGCCACTGCACGATACGAGACGTACGACGGTCGACGGAGGGTTCAGGCGAGGAAGCTGGTGAGCCTGGCGCAGGCCTCGACGACCCGGTCCCGGCTGTTGAAGGCGCTGACCCTGACGAAGCCCTCGCCGCCGGGGCCGAAGCCGCTCCCCGGCACGGTGATGACGTGCGTCTTCTCGAGGATCTCGGCGAACACGTCCCAGGAGCGGCGGCCGGGGAAGAGGCGCACCCAGACGTAGGGCGAGTCGTCGCCGCCGTACACCTCCTTGCCCAGCGCCTGGAAGGTGCCCACCAGCACCCGCGCGTTCTCCTTGTACCCGGCCACCACGCGCGCCACGGCGGCGCGGCCCTCCTCCGTGGCCAGGCACGCCAGCCCGCCCGCCTGCGCCACGCTGGACGCGCCGTTGAAGCAGGTGGTCACCACGCGGTCGAAGTCCCGGGCCAGGCGGGTGCCGTCGGCGTAGAGCAGCTCGTCGGGCACCACGGCCCACCCCAGCCGCACCCCCGTGAACCCGGCGAACTTGGAGAAGGAGGAGATCTCGATGGCCACCTCCCGCGCCCCCGGCACCTCGTAGATGGACCGCGGCTTGTCGCCGTCGTCGCCGCCGGCGCCGGGGGAGACGTAGGAGGCGTAGGCGGAGTCGAAGACGACGATGGAGCCGTTGCGGCGCGCGAAGTCGACGAGCTGCCGCAGCTGGTCGCGGGAGGCGGCGTGGCCCGTGGGGTTGTTGGGCGAGCAGAAGAAGATGACGTCGGTGCGGCGGACGCGCGAGAGGTCCGGGAAGAAGGCGTTCTCCGGCGCGCACCGCATGTACTCGATCCCGGCGTACCGGCTGCCGCCGGACTCCTCGTCGACCACCGCCGGCCCCGTCTGCCCCATGATCACGCCGTTGTCCACGTACCCCGGGAACGTGGGGTCCTGCACGGCGATGGTCACGTCCCGCCCGAACATCATCTGCATCACAAGGATGGAGAAACAAGGTGAGGTTTTTACATTTACTTGAACACCGAACCTCGATCGTTCATGGAAACCGGTGGCTTTGCTGAACCTGAAGGCGCGCAATGTCGCACTGCGCTCCGTCGGAGATGAACACCTCGGTGTCTCGTATCCCCATGTTTGGGTACACTACGTCAGCGATGGCCTTCCTCAGACTCTGCATGCACATGCATGTGTTAGTTTTCTGAGGCGCTTCATCATCTCTTGTTACGGTTAGAACTTAGAAGCCTTTTCTTCAAGAACAGTATGATGGTAAATAAAAGAGTATTTTACTGCAGACTGCAGATTAATAAATTACCTTCTGGCCTTGCTCTGGCCCATAGCCTTGGTACCCTTCGGGAGTTGATAACGCAAGCGCGTACTGCAAGAATAGGAGGAAATTTTGTAAGCCATGAAATTTTATTTCATTTTCTTTTACCACAGTTAATCCTTCAGCCAAAACTGTTCTGGAAACAAATTTGTTGGTCAATTTCAGCTAGCCACGTAGAAGTAAGTATCAAAGTCAAGCAGCGCAAGCAAGCAAAGCGTAAATCTGTTGTCGGGTCTCAGTCGTCGCCTTTTCGTTGTGTGACGTAACAGAACAAGCATGGCCGGCCACATAAAATGATAAAATGCAGTGTATATCTGCTGGACACAGCCATGCATTAGCTGATCAGTAGTAATACGAGATTTGCAAGCACTTTCAGCGTACTTATTCCAGGATTAGGGTTGGCCAGGCGCAGATGTAGTGCAACAAACATGCGATCGATCATCACAAATTAAAGATCGAGCACAAATCTGGTAGCATAGACTAGTCCACGAGGACCGCTTATACACATGCATAGTTACATAGAGCAGCCGTGCACATGCAGTGGCAGGCACCTTATCCTACCGTGCCTGTGATATAGTATCTCCTGGACCCGATCAGAGATGAATGATGCAAGTACACCTAAATAATCTTCTCGTATCCACTTCCAATTTTAGGGGGTTTGTGGCAGCACAGACGAGGAAAATCAAAGGTGCGGGCAGGCTTGACAAAGAAAGAAAGGTTGCATTGCATGGTAGGCATATGGAAGCAGACAAATGTATGCAGCATGTAAAGAAAGAGACTGCCATTGGAGATAAGGGTTTGACAAGTCCAATCTGATGCTGTTGTATGATGGAGCTTCAGAATCTAGTTAGCTAGGCTTGCACTGTTGCACTTGCTGTCTATCACGACGACGTACGACACGTGGCCTCCTTCTCTGCTTGGGAGAAAGGTCTTCTGTGCACGTGTATACATGTAGTTAACCAGCGAGGATCAGATAAGTCACCCTAATTAATACTAGTATCTATAAAAATTGTTTGGAGCATTCGGCAGAGGACTACTGATGATGGGATGCAGAGCAAGGATGGACAATATGGTCTTGGTGGCCAATGACCTGTATATACTCTATATAGTACTAGTAGTTAATTAGTGTAGTTGGTGAATTATCTTGGCCGTTGCAGTACCAGGAATTTAACCTAGCTATCCAGGTTCCTGCCAACCATTCCCTTTATGATATACATATGTATGCCTTGTACAGAGATCGTCAGAAATATCCATGCAATTATTGGGCATTTGCACATGAAATAGACTTTTGAGGATGAAAATAGACTCGACTAATTAATCAGCTCCCGTGTTGTATTTGGCTAGCACTGCAGGGGTACGTACGTGGATGCCTTTATGATAAGATTACGATAAGAATTAAATCCAATGAGATATGATGTGAGAGGGTTATATATCTCGTTTAGATTTGATGTAGTGCCATTTCTGCTATAAAACGATCATGTGGTTTTGCATTCATATATATACGTACGCATGTTCAAGGGTAAAAGGAATTTAGCTTCTACTACATGTTGGTGGTGTTGGAAGTAATATATGGAAGGATGTATGAGTAGTATATATACCTCGGCCATGGCCGAAGTGACGATGCTTGGTATGGGCTGGGTCGTGTCCCCGATGCCCAAGCTGATGACCTTGGCGTCCGGGTACTTCTTCTCGTGTGCTTCACGTCTCATGCTAATCTGAACCACGTACCAAAAGGATGACATATTAGTTAGTGAGTGAAGAACATCCGTGCATGCTCAAATGGCCAGTGAAATCCCTAAATCTTCTGTACGTGCCTCCGGGAATAAGTAGCCGTTCTGAAGCTTCTCCATGTTTGGATTGCGACGCACGCTCGTCCGCGAGGCTGAATTGTTAGGATGCACAAGCACAAATTCAGAGATGGCCAAACATTCGGAGATGGCAAGAGTACTACTGCTAATGCTACAAGGATCAAACAGTAAGTACCTGGTCCCCTCTTTGCAGGAGGCGCAACATCCAGTGGAAGGACATCCTTCTCAAGCACCCTGCTTGGACGATCAGATCAAACAAAACAAGGGAAACATCAATTACACACAACGAAAAAGCGATTACACACAACCAGTCGATGCACGCAAGGATCATTGATCCATGGTCTATACACACAACGAAAAAGCGCGATTGTAAGTACATACTTGGAGATCATGTTCGTCGGCATGATCGGTCGATGCGGGAGCCTTGGACTGGTCGGCTGAGAGCCTCTTGATTCAGAGAGTCTCTTGGTGCGTGGTCGCAATAGCTAGCAGCAAGAGGTAGCTCTAGGAGGCAAGAAACAATGGAGCTCCTGGGTGTATTTATAGGGCTGGGAGGAGCAGACACGACTAACCAAAGGTGGCAACTGGCAAGAGAGCAACGCGAGCAATGCCGGATTTTATAGAAGAGCCTAGCTAGTAGCTAGCTAGCTAGCTAACCGGCGTTGAAAAGTAGCCCTCGCCACCGGCTGGTCCGCTTTGAAAAATGCCGTCCATGGTCGGAAGCAAAGCCAAGAGCTGAATTTCTTTTCAAGAGGATACGAATACGATCGCCAGCTGCGGTTTAGGCAGTCTTCGGCTAGGCGCGGTTTGTCCCCCCATGGACAAAATCTTGGTTTGGGGTGTCCACACCTGGCGCGGCCCGAACGCGCGCCACGTGTGCTCGCTAGTGGACAGACTACATGTGTGATTTTTCCTGGCAAAGGGCACCAAACCATGCGTCTGAATTTGGTCATAAAATTCAGATGTTGAAATCTTCCTGTATATCCTGGAGGTGAAGGTTTCGGAGCATGGCTAGCTGGCTAGGTGAAGAGTACTCCCTCCATCCGAAAAATCTTGTCCCAAACTTGTCTTTCAAATGAATATATCTAGCACTAACTTGATGCTAGATACATTCATATGAGAGACAAGCTATTTCAGACGGAGGGAGTAATAATTGGGAAAACTTTGTTTTTGCCACTCTAGCTTTTGACCACTTTACTTTTGCCACTCTAAAATTTGACATTTCACTGTTGTCATTCTTAGTTTTTGACAATACATCACAATTGCCATTCCATGGCAAAAGCAACAATTTTAGATTGGCAATTCTGATACATTGTCAAATCTAAGAGTGGCAAAAGTAAAAAAAAAATTATTACTTTTGCCACGAAATGGCATTTGTAATGTATTGTCAAAAGCTAAGAGTTATAAAAGTGATAGATCAAATTCTAGAATGGCATAAGCAAAGTGAGCAAAATCTAGAGTGTCAAAAACAAAGTTTTCCCGTAATAATTTGTGTTTGTATATGTAGAAGAAATCGAAGTGGAGGATTTTGCATCAACTAAATAATTATGTACAAAAACATACGTTGAAGTTGCATAACGCGAAAACCAGGTCTCGCGGCAACTGTTGTTTGAGACCCTGGCCTTGACAATTAGCTTATCTATCAACTTTCACAGAAATAGCAAATGGATTCTAAGATCTTATTATCATGGTATGTGTAACTTAGCCAAAAGTCGGTTTCTAAAAATTGTGAAAAGAAAACATACATGAAGAGTACAGATATAGGGTCACATACATGTGAATTTTGGTAAAATAATGTGATCATCCGCGGCCTGTACTTACTGTAACTTCAAGACATTTTTACATTACATAAGTGTAACTTAATTACTAAAGCTCAATCTATAGTAACTTCATCAATTAATTTTTCTCAGCTCGGAGAACATCATAATTTTCTACCAAATTTTATATGTGCACGTGTCTACATGTATGATTACTTGCCTGATTTTCTCCATACTTATTCAGAACTCACAAATATGACTTTTCACTAAGTTGCTATATCATGATCACATGCTCCTTGGATCGCAAAATTCTTGTTTTCATCTACCACACCTCGTCGCTATGGAACACTGGTCACTCGGCACATCATCAAATTAGTACCTTTTTTTTTAGAACGAAGGCTCGCCCGGCTTTGAATTAACAAAGCCATCAACCGGCCAGGAGTTACAGCAGACAACCCAACTTACAACGGTCAGAACGATACAACGGGGAACACTGGAAAGACTACTCACTACAACCTCCACAGGCCACAAATGAATACAGCTAGTAAAGGCCGAGCACTCCACACTAGGATCATATGTAGCAGAAACGGAGCAGCGCATCAGGACATAGCCGACCTTCGAGGATGGACCGAGCTCCAGGAACACTTAGAGAAGAGAGGAACCAACATCTTCCTTCTCAATCACCGAAGAGGGACCCTTCCCCCTCGCCATGGCTCGTAGGCGCCGCACCGTCAGGATTTCGAGAAGCTCACCCTAGAGCTGGAAGAATGTCGCCCTCGCAACGCAAGGTGGACATGGGATGACCACATCGATTTGGGATATACCTCGCCGGCTACTCCGCCACAGTCCAAGCCCAACTAGTTGGAGACAAGCTTCAGGAATCGGACGACGCAGAGGAGGTAGCGCAATCCCTCACCTGCATAACCTCCCGACCGAGCCCCGCACCCTTGACGACGCCTCCAGCAAGGTCACGACGTGCAAGGCGCCGCCGCCGCCAAATCCATCGGGGATAAAGGTATTCACCCGGGCAGGGGGATCGGGGTGGAAAGCAGGGGACCTCGGCTGCGCCCCCATGGAGGAAAGCAGCGCCCTTGGGCGTTGCCGCCGCCGGGCCGGCCGGACCGGCCAAGGTTTCCCCCGGTTCCCTGGCTGACCACCAACACACACCAACGCCGGAGCCAGGCAAAGCTAGCCCACCACGGAGGCGAGAGAGAAGCCGCAGGGAATAGGGATTTCGCACCTCCAGATCTGACGAAGTAGTTCGCGCCGTGGCCGAATTCCACCAGCCACCCGCCGCCCGCACGGCCGGGCAGGCTGGCCAGCACCCCCTGCGAACGCCGCCCACCGCCCGACGACGTTGCCTCTCTGGCAAGGGCCGCCGCCCAAGGAACCACATGCCTCCAAGAGGGGGAGGAGCGCCGAGATCCCCGCCGCCACCTTCACCGGCGTCCGCACGGGCTTCCCGGCGGCCGTCTCTGGTAGCGGCGAGGGGGAGGAAGGGGTGGTGGCGGCGGCGGAACCCTAGTCGCCCCCGAGTCGCCCAAGGGGATGACGCGAGGACCGGGGGGGGGGGGGGGGGAGGCAAGATCACCCTTTCTCAAATTAGTACTCCAAGACAACACCTTAAAGAAATCAAATGACGATCTTTTTTCAACCAGCAAAGGTCATAAGAAGGGCTCCCGCCCTAAAAGTCAATCTTCAAACAACATCTTCAATAAATAAAATGACACATTTGGTAGCTTGTGGATCAAAGTGTTAATGGTAAAGATCGAAACAAGGGTTTTGACCTCCATAGAAATGTCTCGATAGTTTCTACGCCATATCTCACCAATGAAGGGTAGACCATCCAACAACCAGCATCTCTGCACCTCTAGCAACACCTCGCTCGGTCAACCCGTGCCTGTTGCGAGGGAACCAAATGAGTGTGGTGACACTAAACCCTAGAAGAGCTACAAATGATTTTATTTCCCATTTAAAAAACCGAATGCAACGCCATGCATGTGTGTGTGTGTGCGCGCGCGCGCACGCGCCCATCTTGTTTGTCGAAGACCGGAAGAGGTTGGAAAATTTCAAATTCACCATGGCTAACCTAGCTACCACCAGTTGCATCATCGACCAATAGTGTTTCTTGATTATATATTACATCTAGAAGCAAAACACGGGTGCCAGTGGGCACTTTATTTTGAATAGTTCCACAATCACATTCTAAAGTTTCAAAATGTGGTAAAACAAATTTGACATGTTTTTTTTGTGGGGGCAAATTTGACACGTTAATGTGGATGTATACTACACGTGCAATGTTTGATGGTAAAATAAGTTGACATTTGAGCTACACAAAAGAGAGAAACGTGATGGATTTATTTTTTCTTTTTTTGGTTTGAGATGGACTGCGATGGATTTTTAGTGGTGGACAGTGCATGTACTATATGGTCCCTCCATGGGCAAAAGGGACATATATACCCATGTGCTAGTTTCCAGCAAGCAAGTACCCGGACTATTCTGACTGGGAATTTTCACTGTGATTCCTCGTGGGCAGCTTCATTGTGTGATTAGCTGCTTTGCATGTGTAGTGAGATTTTCTATGTTGACCACGACCACCCGTAAAGTTCTCAGTACCAAGTCTTGGCAATGAGCTGTGAAACCGTACTAAACCAGATTTGTTGAAAGGTCCTTGTAAGGAATAATTTGGACCTGTGTTTTGTTCCTATTCTGTAAAAATAAATTTACTTTGCCATTCTGAAGAAGGTAGAGGTACAAGCTTTGGATAGCTGAAGTTTTGATCTATCTCCCAGCCCCGGCCCATATTTTCTTTTCTTCAAGGGAATGCTCCAAGTTAAGTTTTAATGTCCCCCGCAAAAAAAAAGATTACGTTTTAATGTGGCAACAATTGCTAATATTTGTATCTATTATTAGTCCTAGCCGCCTAACCTCAAAAAGAACAATATCTAATGCAGGAAGGCCTCCTGAACACAAAATGTGTTGTTTTAAGTGGATGAATAAGCAAGGGAGGCCTCCTGAGAACCAGAAGAGTCAAGTTAGAACTATTTGTTCATCCACATAACCAACTTTTATTAAGTATAGTATACCTAATAGGACTTTACAGGTAGCAGCTAGCTATTGGTTGTTGACAAGTCCATCCAGTGCAGGCAACATGATGCTGAAACCTAACATGCATCTGCACTGGTTCAGCTTGCCTTGACATTATATGTATGTATGTATGTATGTATATATCCTTGAATTCTGCCTGGTCATCTTCTGTCTTCTTGCCTAAACTGTTTTTGGCCACAAAGTCCTCCTTCCTGATTTGTCCTAGCAGTAGTCGGTCTTCTTGCTGATACATTCGAGGGATTTAGTCAATAAACCCAAACCTAATCTTTGTGAGCTCACTCATATACGACCAACCCATTAACAAGTCGTTGCTCTCGTCAACTTATAATGCATTCACACTGCAAATTATACACGTATATGCAGTGTGTTGCCTACTTTGCGTGTAAACAGTACACCTGCTCTAATGCATTGTTGTTTGGTTAGTTAGCATGAGACCAGCATGCGAGTACTTGGCATTTCACTAGCTATGTCAGCCAGGCAGTCGGTTACGCACACATTGTCTAGAACACCATGTCATCGTTTGCTCTCGTTTTTAGGGTATTGATGATGCAGAGGCCGGGGATGATTACCCTTTTCTAAAAAAATAATGCCACACCATGGTGGCACGATAATGACCGAAGACCTGAACAACAAAGGATCATGGTGTGACGACTGAACCCAACCTAGACTAGAGAAAAAGGTGCATCACAAGACATGAAAGCGAGAACCATCCACTACAAAGTCTGAAATGCAATAGCAAAGCAACATGACCAAAACTCGACTACAAAAACCACGACGTGCAATGACTGCAACACAAGGACGGATCCACCACAAGCCTTGAGCCAAACCAATTGCACAAGAACGCAACATCACCGATCAACGAGGGCACCTGCCCAACGCCACAAGATCTACCTCCACCCAGGCCAAGGAAGAGGGGCCATAGGGTTGAGCAGGCATAAACCAGGGGAAGCAGAAGCATGCACGTGAGCATGGAAGGTGAAGCCAACCACAACCAAGGGCAATCGGAAACATATTCCCAAGCAGCGCCCAAGCCCTCAACCAACCAATGAGAGACTACCATACAACCACGACCAAAACCATCCACGGGCCAAAGATGAGCCTGATATGGCGACCAAACAAATGTGTAACCACGCCTACACCAAAAAATTCGTTTGTTATCCCTCAAACAGTGAGGAAAGTGCATCACATAATTCTCTACATAGAATGCTAGGCAAAGATTCTAAGACTAAAACACCTACAAAACTTATTTTGGTAGTGCACACAACATGAATAGGTGCCATGGGATTTTGTTTATTTGAACCTAGATTCAGATAAAACCAATAATGAAAATTTCACACAAAAAACACATTTTCAAGTTTTAAAAAAACTATAAAAAGTGTTATGTGTGTAAAGGATAGGTAGATACACATCATAATATTTGGGGGGGAAATATTGACAGCTTACGAGCTAGAGATAAATCGGAAATTAAACTGTTACAACACAAGTTGTGTAACTTAAAATACAAATTGCTCAAGTTAAAGCAATAAACTATTTTTTCCGATAAAGGGCATTTCATTCAGTTGAATATGTTGAGGTGGTACAACCGCATTTAAGGAATGCCTAACCTCTGCATAGCACAATGCACATACCCAACACGTCAAACACAACCCAAAATAAAATATAATTTTACAGCAATAATAAATCAGTCCTTAAAAAGTTATAAGCACATAAATTTATCTTTCCCAGAGTTTGCATCTGTGCATTTCTACTCATCCTCTATGCGCACAAAGTTTTTCTCTTAAAAAAACTGAAATGTATGCATTGATTTACCTCTTGTAAGATATACTTTTGCTAGCATTTACTAAAAAAAATCAGATTCACATATGTTTTTTTGCGGGAATTTCCAGATGAATTTCTGAGGTGAAGTTTGACGGGGATACTATTCAAGCAAGCAAACGCGTGTGATATTTCTTAATTGTTCATGCATGTTTAGATATCATATCCTCACTAGTAGGTAGGACTTTGTTGATCAACTAGTTTTTTTAGGGAGTGTTCTAAAAAAATAGTTTCTTTTAGGGGGTGAAGAAATTATTGGCCAATAATGAGCGCATACTTGGAACGTAATAATGAGCAGATATATTCCATCTGAGCAAAATGGGTCACAAAGTCGCCCTAAAAAGGTAATGCGCTCATGAAATGATATTTTTCTTACGTATGTTGGTCTCTTGGACAGTACTACAGTGTCCACTGCCGTAGTGCAATCGTTTTTGGTTGAACATTCCACGTTCTCAGTCGTAGAAGAGTCAAGGAATTGAACCATTGCCCTGCAAAAAAAAAAAGGAATTGAACCATTGTCCATTGTCCATTGGTATTCACTCTTATGTTTACGAGTTTTCGTGCATAGATATTCGATCTCTTTCTTCCACGTAGAGCTTTCCTCGGTCGATTGGCAACTCTCACAGGTTTACAAGTACGTTTCTTTTTAGAAAAGGAAGGTTTACAAGTACGTTCTATTACTCATATACGTCGTAGTGGCAATAGTGCTAGTCATTTCATGGCAAATTTGATAGGACTAATGGTCAAACTATGATCCTAATTTTTGAGTAATAAAGAGTTATTTCGCAAAAAAAAACGTGTTTCAGTTCAAAACTTGAGCATTGATTCTACGGCCGACAGCGTTTCAGTAGCTTTTCATTTTCTTTGGTCTGCGAGCGCGCGTTTCAAGCAGTACGTTTTTCACTCTGAGCTACTGGCAAAATAGTTAAGCCATCGTCCTTGCAATAGCGCCGGCGAGGTAACATATACTCCCGGAAAGTACCAATGAAATTTCTTGGTTATCGTCCTAGCAAATGTTGTATTCCGTACGAGAAAATAACGATGAGATTAGGCATGCACTGTCCCGGAAATGTGTAAGAACTTGCTTCACCTAACCTTGCATGGGCGCGAGCTTAATTTCCTCGCAACTGTACATACGTACGTGTAGTGAGACTAAGCTGCACTTGGAAACCGACGCGCAAAGCATTCGAATTTGATGGTGTGGTCCAGCTGAAGTGGTGTCCATCGATCGTTGACGTAGGTGCATGCACGGGAAGTTCTTCCCCCCGGCCCCCGCGTCGCTCCCGCAGGGGCGACTCGGGCGGCGCCAACCCTAGCCGCCGCCGGGCCCCCTTCCCTTCCCCTCTACCTCGCGGAGGGGGTCGCCGGCAAGCCGCGCGGCCACCGAGGAAGATGGCGGCGAGGATCTGCCTGCTCCGTCGCGCGCGGGGGGCTCCGGAGCCGAGGCGGCGGCCTCGGGTGGTGGCGCGACGCCGTTCTCAGCCAGCGGCGGCTGCGAGTGCTGGCCGGCTGCCTTGGCCGCTCGGGCGGCAAGGTGGCGGCGGGTGGAGGCTGCTGGACGCCGGGCTGCGGGGCCCCCCGTCCGGATCTGACGCCTTCACCTCCAATGCTCAGATCCCTTCTCAGATCCGGTCTTCGGTCGTCCCTGGCTGATGGCGCCGTGTTTGAAGCCGGGGCTGGGGGCGGTGGAGTGCCCGGAGAAATCCAGGCCGACTCAGCCGGCCATGACGGCGGCGACGCCCGCGGGCGCCGTCCCCTACATGTAGGCGCCGTTTTGGTACTTCCCTCCCCCTTTTGCCTTTCTCCCCTGCTCGTTTCCGGGCGAAAGCCAAAATCCATCAGGATTGGGCGGCAGTGACGCCCGTGGCACCGTCTCCTTCATGAAGGTGCCGCCTTGGATGAGTTTTGGGGCGATGGCGAGTCTGCTCCGTTGGTAGGCGTTCGGCGGCTACGTGGTTGGAGGCTGTTTAGGCTTCCTCCATTGCAGCTTTGTCATCAACAGTCTCGCGCCGTGCATTTGCTTCTCCTCGTGTGCAGTTCCTCTCAGTGCCAAGGTTCTCCTTGTTGAGCCTGGCGCTGCATGTTCGCGGCGCTCTGGTTTGGTCTTCCCGATGGCTTCGGTGACGGTTAATCATCCTAGCTCTAGGGAGAGCGTTTCCATCTTCCGACGGATCGGCGCCTCGAGCCAGGCGAGGGGGCAGGGAGCCCCTTTCGGAGATGGAGAAGGGTGTATCCGTTTTGGCCGCAGCCCATGGAGCTGACAACGTGTTTTTTCCAATCTGCAAGCTGTGTCTTCTCAAGGCCTCCCTGGTGTCACTGAGCGATGGATTGCGATCGATGGAGGGCTTCACTCTCTTCAAGCTGCTCCTGGGTTTTAGTTTTTCTTCATCTTTACTTGTAGGTTGCGTGAAGCTAGCTAGCTGTTGCAGAGCACCATGTATACATTAGCTGTTTTTTTTCTTTTTCTGCTCCTGTAAGTAGGTTGTTGCTGTAATCCTGGTCGGTTGATGGCTTTGTTAATTCAAAGTCGGGCTCGTCGTGAGGCTTCGTTCTAAAAAAAAAAGTGCATGCACGGCCGGGGTCTTGTTGGATTGGTCGGTCGGTGCTCACATGCATGCATGCATGCATGCACGGACTCAAAGTTTACGTGTGGGCGCGCACCGCGCAAGTTGCAATGCCATGCCGTGACGTCTTGAGCTCCGGCCGGGCGTGCGTGTCAATGCGGTCATGCGGATAGACTGTTTCTTCCAGATGCCCACGTGGAGGAGAGATGAGATGGTTGCATCTTGCATGCAATGTTCCAGAGATGATGAGATGGCTCCATGCAATGATGCAATGTCTGAGGGGAGTAAAACTGGTGGTGGCTCGGCTGTCAGTATCACTGTCACCGATCGATGTGTGGATCCAGCGCTCGACAGCTCGTGCATTGGGCTTGGACGCACGCACTGGCAAGTAACTCTCCCCATCGTGCGTGCGTGCTGGGTAAAAACCCATGTGTAGGAAGTAACCAGTGTAAGTAGTACTTGGGAGAGGGACACTGGCGACTAAAGTTGGAACGGGAACACACGCGTACGTTCCCGGGATCTTCCGTTTTGATGTTAAATAAAGTTAGATATGGCAGTGCATTTCTTCGGCAATCCATGTGGATAGACTGTTAACGGGAGCCGATCGATGGGTCGAGAGCCATCTGCTTTGACCAGCCAAGCGTACGCCACAGTCGCCGGCCGGTAAAACCGCCGTGCCGTACGTCGTCGTCGCCGTACGTCTCTGTTCTCTAATGGAGTCAGTCTCTTCCATACCCGTCAGCGACGTTCGTCACGTCACGTGCGTACACACGCGGAGCCTGCGCGCGTGCGTGTGCCGTACGTCCAGGAAGCGGTGAAAAAGTTTTCCTCCTGTAAGAAAGCTATAGGGAGGACGGAAATCCGACTCAACGCGTGGCCGTCGGTCAGTGCGTGCGAGTGTGCGACGAGCACCTAGCGTTTGATCCAACGCAACGCACGTACTACGTGCTGGAAAGGGACCGACTGGGTTGCTATCTGGACGTCGGCGCGTGGGTGAACGAACGGGCCCTGCTGGCTAGCTAGCTAGCGAGCGAGCGAGCTCGTTGGTGCAACTTGAACCGAGACCGGCCCTCCTTTTCCTCGGCGTGAATTTGAACCGTCGAGGACGGACGGGCTTGAATTGAAACTAGCTTGAGCACGGTTTGCCTACCTAGCTAGCTTTCCCCCCGGCCGTACGTCCGTTCGTCGTTGACCCCTCGAGATATGATGGCGCAATGACACGGCTTGCTCGAGAGCATCTCCAACACCAGCCCAACGCGCGGCGCGCTGAAAGTGCTTTGCAGAGCGTCCATCGTCTAAAGAAGTGTGTCGGGCAGCGCTGACTCCAGCAGCCGCGTTAAAATTTAGCGCGTGCACGTAGCTACAGCAGCCGCGCTAAAATGCGGCGCGCACTATCGCACGAACATTGCGTACATACTTTTTTAAAATAAAAACGATACATAATTTATAGATAAGAACGATACATAGATATTTTACATAGTTCCATAGCATAGATAGATAAAACTACGATGCAATGACATAAATAAAAAACGACTAGATACTGCAACTACAACCCACTCCCAGTCGTCGTCGTCCTCCTCCTCCTCCTCATCATCATCCTCGCTCGTCTGGTTCGAGGTATCGAGCCACATGTCCTCCCAGCAAGAATTATTATCCATAAAAATCGACTGCCCACCTGCTTCAACGATATCGCACTGCGATAACGCCAGAGCCTTCCGCCAATGCCTGCCTAACCGATTCGCGCGGCGCTTTGCCGTCTTCTTCGCCCAGTAGGCTTGCTTGTTGGCGACGTCCTCCGGGTGGCGCCGGTGCCACTCCGCCATGCCTCACTCGTCCTCCTCAGCGATGAGGAGGCGGCGCTGCCTCCTAGTGTGCTCCGCATGGTCCTGGTCCGTGATAAGACAAGGCTGAGGGGCGACGTCTTGCGCCTGCTGACGCGCGTGTGGATGTCCTGAAAGTTCATCTGCGCGCTCGGCCTGTCTAGGCATCACGCCGCCGCGTCGTACGCGCGGGCGGCCTCGTGCGTAGTCTAGAAGGTGCCGAGGCCGAGCCGGACGTCGTCGGACCAGATCTTGGCGTAGTACCAGCCGTTGGGGCGCTGACGGACGCTGCGGTAGCCCGACGCTCCTCGGCGGCGCGGCGGCATGGTGGCGCGTCGGTGGCGGGGCGCTGGAGTGGCGAGGAAGAAAAATAAGCTACGAGAAAGCAGGGGAGAGCGCGCGTGCAGATGAGAATAGCCGCGTGGCGAGCGCCGCAATTTATAGGCGCGCGGGACGTGGCGCGCCAAAAGTAGCGCGCGAGCTGCCGCCTTTTCCCGCACGCACGTAATTATTTCCCGCGCGCTATTTTCCTACCAACGCTGGAGTGCGTGAAAACGCCCCACGCGTGTTAAAACGCCAGTTTACTGCATGCGTGTTTTTTGACGCGGCTGTTGGAGATGCCGTGAAGCCTTTAACGCTTCATTCAAGCTGAATTTACTCAACGGAACCCCTTCAATGCTTCATTCAAGCTGTTTTTATTTCATTTCCAGGTTTCTGTTTAGTTTCGTGGCGCATAAAATTTTCCCATATGAAAAATACAATATGAATTATTTCTTATTTTAAATATATTTTTAATTTTACTTATTGTGTACTTTAAAGAGGTAGAGAAGAACTTTTTCAAAAATTTATGGGAACTGAAATAGTCCAGCCTATATTAGAAAATATTGTGTCAATTTATGTCTGTTCATTTTGGACAACAAGCACACACTATTATTGTTTATCTTCATTGTATTTCTAAAATACTTAATTAGTAACAAATTGAAAAAGTTGTATTTTGTAAACTATTCAACATGCATTAAAAGGATTGTGTTGAACTTTTTAATACAATTATTCAATATGTTACAGAATTATTTTTAATACACGTTGAAATTTTAAAAAAATACACATTGCCAATTTTTAATGCAAAACAAAAAAAAAACAAAAACATGTTGTAGTTTTAAATACATGAGAACCAATTTTTAAAAACATGTTGACCATTTCTCAAATGCACTAACACTTTGTTTAAGTTTATGGCAGTTGTATTTTTCTTATATTTCTTTTTTCTTGCATGGTAAAAATAATATGAAAACTAAAAATAAAGAACTTCAAAAATAAAACTTCTGCAGGTCCATAGAAGCATCATATATAAAGAAATATCAATTGAAGAGGTACATAGTAACCAAAGCAGATTTTTGGAGCACGGTCGCCACTACGAATGCTTTTTTTGAAAGGCTAAAAAGTGTCACTTAAAGGTTTGAAATGAGTTGATTGTTTTCACACAAAAAAAACATATGCATGCACTCTAAGTGATTTTCACATTTCGTATGAAATTATGTTATATTATACCCTGCAAAAAGATACAAAAATCAAGCCAAAAACCAAGCTGATTTTTGGATGTATTTGTCTTTTTTATCTCCCACGTACAAACATAGATTCTGATGAAAATCACACGGGTATATTACACTTCTTTATGTGCACGTACGAATCAATTCATAATTTTTGTAGCTGTAAAAAACCGTTTCATTGAACTTCGAAAAAAAGGACACAATGCGGTGGTGCTCCAAAGTTACTTTATGCATAGCAATGCAATTTATAGAGTTCGACCTTGGCAATATCTGTTGAGCAGAGTATGGCAGAGCGGACAACCCGTGCGTGCACTGCAATCCATTATCATGAGGTCACCAGTTCAATCCGACATCACGCAAAAAAAAACCCTAATTTGTGGGGTTTTTCTATGTGATTAAATAAAATATAAGTGGGTTTTCTATTAAAAAAAATCCTCACACGCGGGCCACCCAGCACATTCCCAACTCTCAGCCCGTATCAGGTGGGGCACTGCCACGCTGGCACACCACACGGATAGGACAGACATTTGGATACAGATGGAGATACCGTATTTGCACGAACATACAAGTTTGAGTACCAGTTTAATGTATTTTACAACTTTAGACACTAAACTGATTGCGCAGGATAAGTTAATGCATCTCCAATGTATTTAACTCTAATCCCGATAAACTTAGTATTTGGTGATGGGCTCACAATGTTCGTCTAATAATGTAAGGCCCATTCATGTAACTTATCTCATGCACTTGTAGGCCGAACCGATCGCCCACGTGGGCCCTACCGTCAGTGCAGCACATTCACACACATACTTTTTTTTGGGATATTTGCTGAAAAATATGTAAATTATAATCAAATTGAAAATAAAAATAAAATTACTCTACTTTTATAAAAATATTTTGGTAAAACTTGTATTTTTAAAATGTTAATGCTACTAAAAACCGTTCATGTATTCTGAAAACATTAGTATAAAATTTAAAAGTTTCATGCATGTCAAAATTGTTCATGTAATTTTAGAAGTGTCCAAGTTTTTCAAGAAAATATTTATACTTCTTTAAAAATAGAAATACAAAAAAAAAGAAAATGACAAAAAAAGAAAAAAATAAATCAGGAAACATATAGTAAGACAGTGCAAAATACCGTGGGCGAGAGTAGAGTAGCCTTTCGGATATTAAAATTGCAAGTTTGATATGTGTTGTGCAGAAACAGAAATGGCAGTGTCCACGAAGGGTGTAAAGGCGCAACCGTGTTGGGCGATGGTCGATCTACGTCTTTGTGTTGCATGATGTCGATCGTGGAGCCAGACTCTCTTCGAGCGATACTTGTCGGGGCAGATGGGAGGTAAAAGAGGAAAGAATACATGTGGCCAAAAACATGACGGATGGGAGAGAGTGGTGACGAGAGCGGTGAAGGGAGAGAGTGGTGTTGGGGATGGGCAGTGAGGTTTTCACTGTGGAGCGGCAGCGCATAATTGATTATAACAGGCCGCGAAGGAAACAATACTTACCATCGAGAAAAGGGTCATATTTGAATACACTATGCAGCCAGTTAGTGATCTTTGGTACTTTTTCTTATTAAGCTATCACTGACCGGTCAGTTTTAGACCGGTATGTGATAACCATCTTGCCAAGTCTAAAAGTCAATATGACTGAAACCTCAGGAGAGGCCGGTCAGTGATAAGGCTTATCACTAACGCGTGATCAATGGTCGGTCGGTGCCGAGGGATCTTTTCTATTCAGATCTGTATCAGTGAAAGAGCGGGCAACAGGTGTGGAGGCACGTACCATGGATGTCTGGCCCATTAACTGTCGGTGCCCATGATCTCATCGAGAATTATTACTTGAGAATAGGGCCCAATTGCACAATGAGTCATCAAATAGAACATAAGATAGGTCGGCTCGTTTATCATGTTTAGCTTGCTACAAATTGTTGTTTCAGGAAATGGTTATAGTCTATTTTTTAACTTTTTATTTTTTTGAATTTTATTTACATGTTTCAGTTTTTGTCTTTTAAAACATTTTTGAAAATCCCATGGTTAAGAATATTTATGTTTTATTAAAAATGTTAAAAAATAGAAAATCTGTTTTTTTAAATGTTCAATATTCATAAAAAAATCTAGTTGTAAATAAATTCATGTTTTTCTCAAGATGTTAAAAAAATTCAAAAAACTATTCACAAGTTTTTAAATATGTTATTTTTTAATAAAATGTTTATGTTCATAAATAAATTCCCAATTTTATTTTACACTTTTTAAATTAAAATAAAGGTTGTTTTTAAGGGAAAAAACAACTGTTAACCAGTAGAATAGAAAACAATCCAGCTTCCATGCTTGTAATCTGGGTTGGGCCAGTCGGTGAGTCACTCTTTGGGAGGGATCAACATTTAATCGCACGGAGCGACCAATATGACCTCGACAGAATAGTGCAAAGACTCATTCTTTGGGAGGGACCGGCATTCACAGAGCAACCAATAGGACATCCATAGAATACCGCACATATTGTATAGAGTAGTACAAAATTCATTTATTGTCGGTACACAATGAACATTTCAAAATGCACGTTGAAGATTCTTTTAAGATGCAAAATGAACATTTTTAATGTGCAAACATTTTAAGTACTTATTAATATTTTATAAATGGCGCGCATATTTTTTATATGTTATGAACATTTTTTAAATTTGTGCGAGCATTGTTTTCTATTTTTTTATTTTTAAATGCCATGAACAATTTTCTGAAGTATCATGAAAAGATATTTAATGATATGCATATTTTAAAAAAATAAGCAATCAAATATTTGTGCCATTAAAATATTTATAAAGACTTAAGAGATGCTGGCACGTTTGCAAAAATGTTCATGATATTTAAAAAGTTGAATGTGTGTTAAAAAATCTTAACTATGTATTAAAAATGTACAATATATATTATTATAAATGTTCATTAATTATATCTTTGAAAAATGTTAAATGTGTACATGGAAAATATTCAACTTGTATATAATAAACATCAACATGTATTTGCAAAAAATTGACTTGTATTTAAAAAGGAAAAAATGGAGAAAATAAAATATAAAACTAGAAAAAAATTCAATAAAGAAAACATAAGAAGATGAAGGAAAATCGGTCGGAACCTTCTGAAAATCACATGGAAGGTCGAAAACCAGTAGCCCAAGTGTATCATTTCATTTCGTTATAATAGAGGATTTACATTTTGTGTCTAAAAAAAGAGGATTTACATTTTTTGAGAATCATAGAGGGTTTACTGCCGAGCAAAGTTATACTTATATATGTTGGGCTGGGCTTTCAAAAAAAAAAAAACTCCACGAATTGTCAACAAAAAAATAAAGTTCTACAACTTCCACGCATCGCATCCGCCGCTCTGTACGTGCGGTCGTGCGCAGATCCGGAGAGCCCGCCGGCGATGGATCTCCCCGAAGAGCTGCTCGCCGACATCCTGCGCCGCGTCCCGGCGCGCCACCTCGCCCCGTGCAGGCGCGTCTGTGGGTACTGGCGCGCCACCATCGACGCCGGCAGGCTGCTCCTCCCGCACCTCCTGCCGGGCGCGCCGAGCGGCGCCTTCGTCAACATGCCCGAGGCCTCGCGCGGCACCTACTTCTTCGCGCGCGGGGGGCCCACCGGCGGCGTCGACACCCGACTCGCCGATGCGCCGACCAGCTGGTGCACCGCCTTCTTGGACCACTGCAACGGGCTCCTCCTGTGCGAGGCCAGCGAGGGCGCGCGCTTCGTCTACAACCCGGCCACGCGGAGGTCGGCGGTGCTGCCGCCCGCGCCGTGCTCGGAGCCCTGGGGCGTCGCTTCCGCCGCCTACCTCGTGTTCGATCCATTCGTGTCTCTCCACCACGAGGTGCTCCTGCTCCCCGAGCTGCCGGGCGAGCCCGAGGCCCCCGAACCCACCGACCCGCCGCCGCTGCCGCCATTCAACGTTGCGCGGCTCTTCTTTGCGGACTCTGAGTCGTCGCCGCCGCCTCAGATCGTCACCGACGAGGAGGACTGGTTGTCCTCGGACTCGGAGGACGAACCGCGGAAGCCTGCGAGGCCCCGTCAGCGCGAGCACATCGAGGCCAAGGACACCTTGGGGCTTATGGAATGGCCGCCGTCGCCGTACGTGGTGCAGGTGTTCTCGTCCGAGACCGGCCGGTGGGACTACAGGGCGTTCGTCCGGGAAGGCGCCGCCGCCGGGACGGTGGCCGACATGTGGTCGGATCCACTGTCATCCAGCTACATTATGGGATTTTATCTACCCGATTGCGGGCCGCGCCGCCGCGACGCCGTCTACTGGCGGCAATCGCTCTACGTCCATTGCCGCGGCGGTTTCATCATCAGGTACATGAACCAATCACCATAGCAGCATCCCATAGACACTGATAATTTGCTTGCTACATCATCAACGCTGCAGGTTGTCGCTGCTGACGGGAAAGTATGTGGTGATCAAAACCCCAGGAGTCACCAAAGTCGCCGAGCGTCCGTGGGCTATGCCACGCCTGGGCAAGTCTCGGAAGGGGGTTTACTGCACCATCATCGACATGCTAAATCTCCAGGTTTGGGTACTGACCGAAGAAGAATCACCGACGGCGACGCCGGTGTGGGAGATGGCACATCACGCCGACCTCGAGCCCTCCGTCGGGCAACTGATGCGCAAAAACCTCCAAAACACTGAGAAGTCTTGGATCCTGGACGATCCCAGGAGACGGAAATCATCTGCGGAACAGAGATGCCGAGAATGGGACTCTGACAACGGCGACGATGATGGCGCCTATGTCGAGGAAGAAGAAGGGGGTGGCGCCTTTGGTTGGCTGGATTTCTTGGGGTACCATCCTCATAAGGAGATTGTGTTCTTGGGCCACCAGTACAAGCGTTGCGCTTATGCCTACTACCTGAGCACCTCCAAGCTTGAGTACCTTGGTGATCTTTGTCCGGTACCAGATGTTTATCATCCCGCTTGTGTGCAGGAGTCGTACGTGTATACTCCGTGCAGGATCGACCTGCTGTGTGATGAGAATGGTGTCTCTGTTGATTTGAGTAAATGGGTTTCATAAGCTAGCTAGATAGCCAATGAAACAATATGAGAGAGTTATGTACTCCCTCCGATCCAAAATAAGTGTCGTGGTTTTAGTCAAACTAAAACCACGACACTTATTTTGGATCGGAAGGGAGTAGTATAGAAGGATTTGGAGAATAAAATAAATGAACTGAGGAACTCTTCTATAAATTTAGACTAGCCCTTGCAATGATGTAATTTTCAGGTGGAACTCAATGATTTTACATATACATGAGCTTGCTGAAATTACTTTGCACAGTAAGTTTACGGTGCTACAAACGTTTACATTGAGACAATGAGGTTGCTAGAACTGCAGAAATCATATATGAAACCAAAAGAAAGGCTTCTGCAGGGTACAGACCTCCCCACTCCTCTGTGTTTGTGACACTCCTCTGTGTTTGTGACAGAGGCCTTAAGTTCAAATTGTCAGTCCTGAGGTGAACCCCGAAAGGCGTCATGTTGTTGTTCAGGGGCTCTACAAGAAGAACTACAAAGGCAGGGACACCTCCCACTTTACTTCAAATGACTGGCCGTAGATCAAGTGCAAGCAATCGGCACTATGGTTCACAAGAAAGTGGCCTGACCAACACCCCTTGAAGCCACAACCAGGATCAGGGCACGTTTGAAGGAGCAAAAAGGCAAGTTTCTCTTCATGATTTTTCATTTGTGCGCATACAGCCCCACTTGGCATATGCGCATGAGGACTTAATCAACTTAACAATCTTTTCCAGTGCGATGTTTTGTGCAAATTAAGATAGCATCCTGAGAACAAACGTGACACCTACTGCTGAGCCTGGACCAGCAGGAAAAGCATTGCAATGTATTCTTTTTGTCCTTCTATGCAGATTAGCTTGAATATTTTACTCTTGATGCAGGTCTGCTTTCTGGACCTTGTGTCCTTGCACACTGGTCCAGCTGAATTTGTTTAGAAAATAACCCTGATTAAGGTAAGGAACTGCCCCTGCCATTTGAGAGCAGGTAACTTTAGTGCTCCCTGGACAGAAGTTTGTTACATAATACATTTGTCTCAAGTAAAAAAAAGGGTTCCTGGATAAGCTGTTGAATAAGTTTGGCCTTTTGAACAACAAGATCAGCAAATCATACCAGCATTCCATTAGCAACAATAAAGTAAATGTCACCTAACTGGCAACATTTTCTCTTGACGAACCTTTTTAACATTCATTTGGTGTGGACCGCTGAAATGATTCAGACAGAGTTACATTTGCAAGTGCCCCCCAAATTAACTACACCCACATAATTGCTTGTACAATTACTCTGGAATATGTGTTCCAGACTTCCAGGGGTGCAAATATGATAAAGATCACACTCCTACTCGCTAGCATGCATGCATTACTTTTCCAATGTTTCTACAGAATCAAGAACTTATTGATCATCTTATACATCATTGAGAACTTAACTTCTCTTTCTATATCCAGCTGCTTTTGTAGGTACACTTAGTCAATGGGTCGATGGGTTGTGTTTGGGAGCCTCTGTCCAAGCACAAACGAGCGAAATAGGCCGAGAGCTCGGTCTGGCTGTGAAAATGGCACCATGTGAGATGCGCCCCGCACTGTTGCAAAGGTGAGCATATTACCGTACTCGGTTGCCCAGCCTCCAACCTTGAAAATCAAGAAGAGCAACAGATGTTACATTCATGTTCTATCATATCATCAAATTGGACATCTGCAGTTCAACTTGTGTTCATAGCATAGTAGTGTACCTGGCCTTTGCGGAACCAACTACTGTACGGCACTGTGACGGGCAGCCCCATTGCATGAGCTAGCTCTCGCACAAGGGTTCGGGTGCGCAAGAGGGGCACGACAGAGTCTTGATCGCCGCTGCAACGTTAATTCATATTGTCATAGCAAATTGCACATGGAACGAAAGAAATTATCTGAAAAAATATACTCGTATATGGGAGTACGAAAAGGTAAGTTAACATACCTGAATACCCAAACTGGTATCTTTTGTTCCACTATTCTCTGAAGTAAAGGCAAGATGTTGGTGTAAACATCCTTTCCGGTGAAATTCAGCACACTGGCACATGATTTTAAATGGTCCATGTGATTTTGAGTTACAAAGATGAGCAGTTTGTTTACTCCGACTCTCCTCTCTTTACATATTTATTTACTGAAACTGCCAAACGGATGTATTTGACAGAAGTAGCAATAGAAGCACTTACTCACTGCACATGCTCCAGCTATAAGGTAGATGTGTTCTATTAGCATGAAGAGCATGCTGCACTTCTGGAAGATTGAAGTAGAAGTTACCTTCATATGACATGCAAACATCCACTCCTAAACTGATCTTGGTCACCTAGGTTGCACAAAAACACTAGTCACATAAGAGCAATCAAAAGGTTCTGGTGTAAAATATCATGCACCATGAGGAAGCAAGAGCATACATATTTGCGCAATCGTAGCTCCTGCATCACAATTGATGGGTAACAGACATCACGAATGACATCATAGTCGTCGACATATTCTCCAACCATAGCTATTGCCTCGTCAATGGCATCATTGCATGACTTGCTCTCATTGTGGGGGTTACCGGATGTGTAATCCTCAAAATCACAATCCTTCTTTATGGCCAGAAATATTTCATCGGAGATCATACCATGAGACCAGAAGTACTCATATCTCACGCGGATATACTTGTCAAGCTCGAGTAACGGATTCCCGATCTACTCAAGGTAATCTCAGAGTTAACAAAATAGTCCCAGTAACTAGTAAGTACTCCCTCCGTTCCATAATAGTTGATTCAAGAGAGGACCAGGCTTTGTTTGACTACTTACAGCTACCCCCTTTATATTGAACTTAAAACCCTTTGATTTCTCATTGTGCGTGAGAAGAACATCGGTTAGCTGCGGTATATGATGCCCTGCATTATTATTAACGCAAAATCACGCACCATAGAACAGAGATAACTGAAACGTAGATTCGTAGAGTAGAACTTGAAATCCTTCCTAACCTGCGTAGCTCTCTCCAGAGAGAAATAAGCTTGTTGATCTGTACTCCGGGAACTTCTTATACCAACCCAACAGAAATTTGTACATATCATTAGCTGCATATATATAGTTAAAGAAACATACGGTCACATCGACGTATTCAGGCTAACAACCGGTATCCAGCGATGTGCACAATATCGCATCAGTTTACCAGTCCGTGTATCTCCTGTATTGTAGTCTGACGAAGTGTTGGAGTAGGACCATCCAACTCCAGCTGGTGATTCAACAAATAGAAGATTGGACACTGCGAATTTATTTAGAAAGATAAAGCAACTAAGATTTAGTAAGATCTACACATTCTTTCACCTGTAAGATGTGATCGGAGAGATGTTTGTCAAAAGCTCAACCTTTATTCCATG